>NW_027617271.1:0-130681 GCF_964187855.1 Myxine glutinosa | reverse complement strand
ACCACTTTTGCACTTGTATTAGTGTGGAAAAAACACTTTTCGCACTTGTGTTAGTGTTGAAAAACCACTTTTCGCACTTGTGCTAGGGTTGAAAAACCACTTTTCGCACTTGTGTCAGTGTTGAAAAACCACTTTTCGGACTTGTGTTAGTGTTGAAAAACCACTTTTTGCACTTGTGTTGGTGCAGGAAACCACTTTTGCACTTGTATTAGTGTGGAAAAAACACTTTTCGCACTTGTGTTAGTGTTGAAAAACCACTTTTCGCACTTGTGTTAGTGTTGAAAAACCACTTTTCGCACTTGTGTTGGTGCAGGAAACCACTTTTGCACTTGTATTAGTGTGGAAAAAACACTTTTCGCTCTTGTGTTAGTGTTGAAAAACCACTTTTCACACTTGTGTTAGTGTTGAAAAACCACTTTTCACATTTGTGTTAGTGTTGAAAAACCACTTTTCGCACTTGTGTTGGTGCAGGAAACCACTTTTGCACTTGTATTAGTGTGGAAAAACCACTTTTCGCACTTGTGTTAGTGTTGAAAATCCACTTTTCGCACTTGTGTTAGTGTTGAAAAACCACTTTTCGCACTTGTGTTGGTGCAGGAAACCACTTTTGCACTTGTATTAGTGTGGAAAATCCACTTTTTGCACTTGTGATAGTGTTGAAAAACCTCTTTTCGCACTTGTGTTAGTGTTGAAAAACCACTTTTCGCACTTGTGTTAGTGTTGAAAAACCACTTTTCACACTTGTGTTGGTGCAGGAAACCACTTTTGCACTTGTATTAGTGTGGAAAAAACACTTTTCGCACTTGTGTTAGTGTTGAAAAACCACTTTTCGAACTTGTGTTAGTGTTGAAAAACCACTTTTTGCACTTGTGTTGGTGCAGGAAACCACTTTTGCACTTGTATTAGTGTGGAAAAAACACTTTTCGCACTTGTGTTAGTGTTGAAAAACCACTTTTCGCACTTGTGTTAGTGTGGAAAAAACACTTTTCGCACTTGTGTCAGTGTTGAAAAACCACTTTTCGCACTTGTGTTAGTGTTGAAAAACCACTTTTCGCACTTGTGTTAGTGTTGAAAAACCACTTTTTGCACGTGTGTTGGTGCAGGAAACCACTTTTGCACTTGTATTAGTGTGGAAAAAACACTTTTCGCACTTGTGTTAGTGTTGAAAAACCACTTTTCGCACTTGTGTTAGTGTTGAAAAACCACTTTTCGCACTTGTGTTGGTGCAGGAAACCACTTTTGCACTTGTATTAGTGTGGAAAAAACACTTTTCGCTCTTGTGTTAGTGTTGAAAAACCACTTTTCGCACTTGTGTTAGTGTTGAAAAACCACTTTTCACATTTGTGTTAGTGTTGAAAAACCACTTTTCGCACTTGTGTTGGTGCAGGAAACCACTTTTGCACTTGTATTAGTGTGGCAAAAACCACTTTTCGCACTTGTGTTAGTGTTGAAAATCCACTTTTCGCACTTGTGTTAGTGTTGAAAAACCACTTTTCGCACTTGTGTTGGTGCAGGAAACCACTTTTGCACTTGTATTAGTGTGGAAAATCCACTTTTTGCACTTGTGATAGTGTTGAAAAACCACTTTTCGCACTTGTGTTAGTGTTGAAAAACCACTTTTCGCACTTGTGTTAGTGTTGAAAAACCACTTTTCGCACTTGTGTTGGTGCAGGAAAACCACTTTTGCACTTGTATTAGTGTGGAAAAAACACTTTTCGCACTTGTGTTAGTGTTGAAAAACCACTTTTCGCACTTGTGTTAGTGTTGAAAAACCACTTTTCGCACTTGTGTTAGTGTTGAAAAACCACTTTTCGCACTTGTGTTGGTGCAGGAAACCACTTTTGCACTTGTATTAGTGTGGAAAAAACCCTTTTTGCCCTTGTGATAGTGTTGAAAAACCACTTTTCGCACTGAAAAACCACTTTTCGCACTTGTGTTAGTGTTGAAAAACCACTTTTCGCACTTGTGTTGGTGCAGGAAACCACTTTTGCACTTGTATTAGTGTGGAGAAAACCACTTTTCGCACTTCTGTTAGTGTTAAAAAACCACTTTTCGCACTTGTTTTAGTGTTGAAAAACCACTTTACGCACTTGTGTTGGTGCAGGAAACCACATTTGAACTTGTATTGGTGTGGAAAAAACACTTTTTGCACATGTGATAGTGTTGAAAAACCACTTTTCGCACTTGTGTTGGTGCAGGAAACCACTTTTGCACTTGTATTAGTGTGGAAAAAACACTTTTCGCACTTGTGTTTGTGTTGAAAAACCACTTTTCGCACTTGTGTTAGTGTTGAAAAACCACTTTTCGCACTTGTGTTAGTGTTGAAAAACCACTTTTCGCACTTGTGTTGGTGCAGGAAACCACTTTTGCACTTGTATTAGTGTGGAAAAAACACTTTTCGCACTTGTGTTAGTGTTGAAAAACCACTTTTCGCACTTGTGTTAGTGTTGAAAAACCACTTTTCGCACTTGTGTTGGTGCAGGAAACCACTTTTGCACTTGTATTAGTGTGGAAAAAACACTTTTCGCACTTGTGTTAGTGTTGAAAAACCACTTTTCGCACTTGTGTTAGTGTTGAAAAACGACTTTTCGCACTTGTGTTGGTGCAGGAAACCACTTTTGCACTTGTATTAGTGTGGAAAAAACACTTTTCGCACTTGTGTTCGTGTTGAAAAACCACTTTTCGCACTTGTGTTAGTGTTGAAAAACCACTTTTTGCACTTGTGTTAGTGTTGAAAAACCACTTTTCGCACTTGTGTTGGTGCAGGAAACCACTTTTGCACTTGTATTAGTGTGGAAAAACCACTTTTCGCACATGTGTTAGTGTTGAAAAACCACTTTTCGCACTTGTGTTAGTGTTGAAAAACCACTTTTCGCACTTGTGTTGGTGCAGGAAACCACTTTTGCACTTGTACTAGTGTGGAAAAAACACTTTTCGCACTTGTGTTAGTGTTGAAAAACCACTTTTCGCACTTGTGTTAGTGTTGAAAAACCACTTTTCACACTTGTGTTAGTGTTGAATAACCACTTTTCGCACTTGTGTTGGTGCAGGAAACCACTTTTGCACTTGTATTAGTGTGGAAAAAACACTTTTTGCACTTGTGTTAGTGTTGAAAAACCACTTTTCGCACCTGTGTTAGTGTTGAAAAACCACTTTTCGCACTTGTGTTGGTGCAGGAAACCACTTTTGCAATTGTATTAGTGTGGAACAAAACACTTTTCGCACTTGTGTTAGTGTTGAAAAACCACTTTTCGCACTTGTGTTAGTGTTGAAATCCCACTTTTCGCACTTGTGTTGGTGCAGCAAACCACTTTTGCACTTGTATTAGTGTGGAAAAAACACTTTTCGCACTTGTGTTAGTGTTGAAAAACCACTTTTCGCACTTGTGTTAGTGTTGAAAAACCACTTTTCGCACTTGTGTTGGTGCAGGAAACCACTTTTGCACTTGTATTAGTGTGGAAAAAACACTTTTCGCACTTGTGTTAGTGTTGAAAAACCAATTTTCGCACTTGTGTTAGTGTTGAAAAACCACTTTTTGCACTTGTGTTAGTGTTGAAAAACCACTTTTCGCACTTGTGTTGGTGCAGGAAACCACTTTTGCACTTGTATTAGTGTGGAAAAACCACTTTTCGCACTTGTGTTAGTGTTGAAAAACCACTTTTCGCACTTGTGTTAGTGTTGAAAAACCACTTTACGCACTTGTGTTGGTGCAGGAAACCACTTTTTCACTTGTATTGGTGTGGAAAAAACACTTTTTGCACTTGTGATAGTGTTGAAAAACCACTTTTCGCACTTGTGTTAGTGTTGAAAAACCACTTTTCGCACTTGTGTTGGTGCAGGAAACCACTTTTGCACTTGTATTAGTGTGGAAAAAACACTTTTCGCACTTGTGTTTGTGTTGAAAAACCACTTTTCGCACTTGTGTTAGTGTTGAAAAACCACTTTTCGCACTTGTGTTAGTGTTGAAAAACCACTTTTCGCACTTGTGTTTGTGCAGGAAACCACTTTTGCACTTGTATTAGTGTGGAAAAAACACTTTTCACACTTGTGTTAGTGTTGAAAAACCACTTTTCGCACTTGTGTTAGTGTTGAAAAACCACTTTTCGCACTTGTGTTGGTGCAGGAAACCACTTTTGCACTTGTATTAGTGTGGAAAAAACACTTTTCGCACTTGTGTTAGTGTTGAAAAACCACTTTTCGCACTTGTGTTAGTGTTGAAAAACCACTTTTCGCACTTGTGTTAGTGTTGAAAAACCACTTTTCGCACTTGTGTTGGTGCAGGAAACCACTTTTGCACTTGTATTAGTGTGGAAAAAACACTTTTTGCACTTGTGTTAGTGTTGAAAAACCACTTTTCGCACTTGTGTTAGGGTTGAAAAACCACTTTTCGCACTTGTGTTAGTGTTGAAAAACCACTTTTCGCACTTGTGTTAGTGTTGAAAAACCACTTTTTGCACTTGTGTTGGTGCAGGAAACCACTTTTGCACTTGTATTAGTGTGGAAAAAACACTTTTCGCACTTGTGTTTGTGTTGAAAAACCACTTTTCGCATTTGTGTTAGTGTTGAAAAACCACTTTTCGCACTTGTGTTAGTGTTGAAAAACCACTTTTCGCACTTGTGTTGGTGCAGGAAACCACTTTTGCACTTGTATTAGTGTGGAAAAAACACTTTTCGCACTTGTGTTAGTGTTGAAAAACCACTTTTCGCACTTGTGTTAGTGTTGAAAAACCACTTTTCGCACTTGTGTTGGTGCAGGAAACCACTTTTGCACTTGTATTAGTGTGGAAAAAACACTTTTCGCACTTGTGTTAGTGTTGAAAAACCACTTTTCGCACTTGTGTTAGCGTTGAAAAACGACTTTTCGCACTTGTGTTGGTGCAGGAAACCACTTTTGCACTTGTATTAGTGTGGAAAAAACACTTTTCGCACTTGTGTTCGTGTTGAAAAACCACTTTTCGCACTTGTGTTAGTGTTGAAAAACCACTTTTTGCACTTGTGTTAGTGTTGAAAAACCACTTTTCGCACTTGTGTTGGTGCAGGAAACCACTTTTGCACTTGTATTAGTGTGGAAAAACCACTTTTCGCACTTGTGTTAGTGTTGAAAAACCACTTTTCGCACTTGTGTTAGTGTTGAAAAACCACTTTTCGCACTTGTGTTGGTGCAGGAAACCACTTTTGCACTTGTACTAGTGTGGAAAAAACACTTTTTGCACTTGTGATAGTGTTGAAAAACCACTTTTCGCACTTGTGTTAGTGTTGAAAAACCACTTTTCGCACTTGTTTTAGTGTTGAAAAACCACTTTTCGCACTTGTGTTGGTGCAGGAAACCACTTTTGCACTTGCATTAGTGTGGAAAAAACACTTTTCGTACTTGTGCTAGTGTTGAAAAACCACTTTTCGCACTTGTGTTGGTGCAGGAAACCACTTTTGCACTTGTATTAGTGTGGTAAAAACACTTTTCGCACTTGCGTTAGGGTTGAAAAACCACTTTTTACTCTTGTGTAAGGGGTGAAAAACCACTTTTCGCACTTGTGTTAGTGTTGAAAAACCACTTTTCGCACTTGTGTTAGTGTTGAAAAACCACTTTTCGCACTTGTGTTGGTGCAGGAAACCACTTTTGCACTTGTATTAGTGTGGAAAAAACACTTTTCGCACTTGTGTTAGTGTTGAAAAACCACTTTTCGCACTTGTGTTAGTGTTGAAAAACCACTTTTCGCACTTGTGTTAGTGTTGAAAAACCACTTTTCGCACTTGTGTTGGTGCAGGAAACCACTTTTGCACTTGTATTAGTGTGGAAAAAACACTTTTCGCACTTGTGTTAGTGTTGAAAAACCACTTTTCGCACTTGTGCTAGGGTTGAAAAACCACTTTTCGCACTTGTGTCAGTGTTGAAAAACCACTTTTCGGACTTGTGTTAGTGTTGAAAAACCACTTTTTGCACTTGTGTTGGTGCAGGAAACCACTTTTGCACTTGTATTAGTGTGGAAAAAACACTTTTCGCACTTGTGTTAGTGTTGAAAAACCACTTTTCGCACTTGTGTTAGTGTTGAAAAACCACTTTTCGCACTTGTGTTGGTGCAGGAAACCACTTTTGCACTTGTATTAGTGTGGAAAAAACACTTTTCGCTCTTGTGTTAGTGTTGAAAAACCACTTTTCACACTTGTGTTAGTGTTGAAAAACCACTTTTCACATTTGTGTTAGTGTTGAAAAACCACTTTTCGCACTTGTGTTGGTGCAGGAAACCACTTTTGCACTTGTATTAGTGTGGAAAAACCACTTTTCGCACTTGTGTTAGTGTTGAAAATCCACTTTTCGCACTTGTGTTAGTGTTGAAAAACCACTTTTCGCACTTGTGTTGGTGCAGGAAACCACTTTTGCACTTGTATTAGTGTGGAAAATCCACTTTTTGCACTTGTGATAGTGTTGAAAAACCTCTTTTCGCACTTGTGTTAGTGTTGAAAAACCACTTTTCGCACTTGTGTTAGTGTTGAAAAACCACTTTTTGCACTTGTGTTGGTGCAGGAAACCACTTTTGCACTTGTATTAGTGTGGAAAAAACACTTTTCGCACTTGTGTTAGTGTTGAAAAACCACTTTTCGAACTTGTGTTAGTGTTGAAAAACCACTTTTTGCACTTGTGTTGGTGCAGGAAACCACTTTTGCACTTGTATTAGTGTGGAAAAAACACTTTTCGCACTTGTGTTAGTGTTGAAAAACCACTTTTCGCACTTGTGTTAGTGTGGAAAAAACACTTTTCGCACTTGTGTCAGTGTTGAAAAACCACTTTTCGCACTTGTGTTAGTGTTGAAAAACCACTTTTCGCACTTGTGTTAGTGTTGAAAAACCACTTTTTGCACGTGTGTTGGTGCAGGAAACCACTTTTGCACTTGTATTAGTGTGGAAAAAACACTTTTCGCACTTGTGTTAGTGTTGAAAAACCACTTTTCGCACTTGTGTTAGTGTTGAAAAACCACTTTTCGCACTTGTGTTGGTGCAGGAAACCACTTTTGCACTTGTATTAGTGTGGAAAAAACACTTTTCGCTCTTGTGTTAGTGTTGAAAAACCACTTTTCGCACTTGTGTTAGTGTTGAAAAACCACTTTTCACATTTGTGTTAGTGTTGAAAAACCACTTTTCGCACTTGTGTTGGTGCAGGAAACCACTTTTGCACTTGTATTAGTGTGGCAAAAACCACTTTTCGCACTTGTGTTAGTGTTGAAAATCCACTTTTCGCACTTGTGTTAGTGTTGAAAAACCACTTTTCGCACTTGTGTTGGTGCAGGAAACCACTTTTGCACTTGTATTAGTGTGGAAAATCCACTTTTTGCACTTGTGATAGTGTTGAAAAACCACTTTTCGCACTTGTGTTAGTGTTGAAAAACCACTTTTCGCACTTGTGTTAGTGTTGAAAAACCACTTTTCGCACTTGTGTTGGTGCAGGAAAACCACTTTTGCACTTGTATTAGTGTGGAAAAAACACTTTTCGCACTTGTGTTAGTGTTGAAAAACCACTTTTCGCACTTGTGTTAGTGTTGAAAAACCACTTTTCGCACTTGTGTTAGTGTTGAAAAACCACTTTTCGCACTTGTGTTGGTGCAGGAAACCACTTTTGCACTTGTATTAGTGTGGAAAAAACCCTTTTTGCCCTTGTGATAGTGTTGAAAAACCACTTTTCGCACTGAAAAACCACTTTTCGCACTTGTGTTAGTGTTGAAAAACCACTTTTCGCACTTGTGTTGGTGCAGGAAACCACTTTTGCACTTGTATTAGTGTGGAGAAAACCACTTTTCGCACTTCTGTTAGTGTTAAAAAACCACTTTTCGCACTTGTTTTAGTGTTGAAAAACCACTTTACGCACTTGTGTTGGTGCAGGAAACCACATTTGAACTTGTATTGGTGTGGAAAAAACACTTTTTGCACATGTGATAGTGTTGAAAAACCACTTTTCGCACTTGTGTTGGTGCAGGAAACCACTTTTGCACTTGTATTAGTGTGGAAAAAACACTTTTCGCACTTGTGTTTGTGTTGAAAAACCACTTTTCGCACTTGTGTTAGTGTTGAAAAACCACTTTTCGCACTTGTGTTAGTGTTGAAAAACCACTTTTCGCACTTGTGTTGGTGCAGGAAACCACTTTTGCACTTGTATTAGTGTGGAAAAAACACTTTTCGCACTTGTGTTAGTGTTGAAAAACCACTTTTCGCACTTGTGTTAGTGTTGAAAAACCACTTTTCGCACTTGTGTTGGTGCAGGAAACCACTTTTGCACTTGTATTAGTGTGGAAAAAACACTTTTCGCACTTGTGTTAGTGTTGAAAAACCACTTTTCGCACTTGTGTTAGTGTTGAAAAACGACTTTTCGCACTTGTGTTGGTGCAGGAAACCACTTTTGCACTTGTATTAGTGTGGAAAAAACACTTTTCGCACTTGTGTTCGTGTTGAAAAACCACTTTTCGCACTTGTGTTAGTGTTGAAAAACCACTTTTTGCACTTGTGTTAGTGTTGAAAAACCACTTTTCGCACTTGTGTTGGTGCAGGAAACCACTTTTGCACTTGTATTAGTGTGGAAAAACCACTTTTCGCACATGTGTTAGTGTTGAAAAACCACTTTTCGCACTTGTGTTAGTGTTGAAAAACCACTTTTCGCACTTGTGTTGGTGCAGGAAACCACTTTTGCACTTGTACTAGTGTGGAAAAAACACTTTTCGCACTTGTGTTAGTGTTGAAAAACCACTTTTCGCACTTGTGTTAGTGTTGAAAAACCACTTTTCACACTTGTGTTAGTGTTGAATAACCACTTTTCGCACTTGTGTTGGTGCAGGAAACCACTTTTGCACTTGTATTAGTGTGGAAAAAACACTTTTTGCACTTGTGTTAGTGTTGAAAAACCACTTTTCGCACCTGTGTTAGTGTTGAAAAACCACTTTTCGCACTTGTGTTGGTGCAGGAAACCACTTTTGTAATTGTATTAGTGTGGAACAAAACACTTTTCGCACTTGTGTTAGTGTTGAAAAACCACTTTTCGCACTTGTGTTAGTGTTGAAATCCCACTTTTCGCACTTGTGTTGGTGCAGCAAACCACTTTTGCACTTGTATTAGTGTGGAAAAAACACTTTTCGCACTTGTGTTAGTGTTGAAAAACCACTTTTCGCACTTGTGTTAGTGTTGAAAAACCACTTTTCGCACTTGTGTTGGTGCAGGAAACCACTTTTGCACTTGTATTAGTGTGGAAAAAACACTTTTCGCACTTGTGTTAGTGTTGAAAAACCACTTTTCGCACTTGTGTTAGTATTGAAAAACCACTTTTCGCACTTGTGTTAGTGTTGAAAAACCACTTTTCGCACTTGTGTTGGTGCAGGAAACCACTTTTGCACTTGTATTAGTGTGGAAAAAACACTTTTCGCACTTGTGTTAGTGTTGAAAAACCACTTTTCGCACTTGTGTTAGGGTTGAAAAACCACTTTTCGCACTTGTGTTAGTGTTGAAAAACCACTTTTCGGACTTGTGTTAGTGTTGAAAAACCACTTTTCACACTTGTGTTGGTGCAGGAAACCACTTTTGCACTTGTATTAGTGTGGAAAAAACACTTTTCGCACTTGTGTCAGTGTTGAAAAACCACTTTTCGCACTTGTGTTAGTGTTGAAAAACCACTTTTCGCACTTGTGTTAGTGTTGAAAAACCACTTTTTGCACTTGTGTTGGTGCAGGAAACCACTTTTGCACTTGTATTAGTGTGGAAAAAACACTTTTCGCACTTGTGTTTGTGTTGAAAAACCACTTTTCGCACTTGTGTTAGTGTTGAAAAACCACTTTTCGCACTTGTGTTAGTGTTGAAAAACCACTTTTCGCACTTGTGTTGGTGCAGGAAACCACTTTTGCACTTGTATTAGCGTGGAAAAAACACTTTTCGCACTTGTGTTAGTGTTGAAAAACCACTTTCGCACTTGTGTTAGTGTTGAAAAACCACTTTTCGCACTTGTGTTGGTGCAGGAAACCAGTTTTGCACTTGTATTAGTGTGGAAAAAACACTTTTCGCACTTGTGTTAGTGTTGAAAAACCACTTTTCGCACTTGTGTTAGTGTTGAAAAACGACTTTTCGCACTTGTGTTGGTGCAGGAAACCACTTTTGCACTTGTCTTAGTGTGGAAAAAACACTTTTCGCACTTGTGTTCGTGTTGAAAAACCACTTTTCGCACTTGTGTTAGTGTTGAAAAACCACTTTTCGCACTTGTGTTGGTGCAGGAAACCACTTTTGCACTTGTATTAGTGTGGAAAAACCACTTTTCGCACTTGTGTTAGTGTTGAAAAACCACTTTTCGCACTTGTGTTAGTGTTGAAAAACCACTTTTCGCACTTGTGTTGGTGCAGGAAACCACTTTTGCACTTGTACTAGTGTGGAAAAAACACTTTTTGCACTTGTGATAGTGTTGAAAAACCACTTTTCGCACTTGTGTTAGTGTTGAAAAACCACTTTTCGCACTTGTTTTAGTGTTGAAAAACCACTTTTCGCACTTGTGTTGGTGCAGGAAACCGCTTTTGCACTTGCATTAGTGTGGAAAAAACACTTTTCGCACTTGTGCTAGTGTTGAAAAACCACTTTTCGCACTTGTGTTGGTGCAGGAAACCACTTTTGCACTTGTATTAGTGTGGTAAAAACACTTTTCGCACTTGCGTTAGGGTTGAAAAACCACTTTTTGCTCTTGTGTAAGGGGTGAAAAACCACTTTTCGCACTTGTGTTAGTGTTGAAAAACCACTTTTCGCACTTGTGTTAGTGTTGAAAAACCACTTTTCGCACTTGTGTTGGTGCAGGAAACCACTTTTGCACTTGTATTAGTGTGGAAAAAACACTTTTCGCACTTGTGTTAGTGTTGAAAAACCACTTTTCGCACTTGTGTTAGTGTTGAAAAACCACTTTTCGCACTTGTGTTAGTGTTGAAAAACCACTTTTCGCACTTGTGTTGGTGCAGGAAACCACTTTTGCACTTGTATTAGTGTGGAAAAAACACTTTTTGCACTTGTGTTAGTGTTGAAAAACCACTTTTCGCACTTGTGTTAGGGTTGAAAAACCACTTTTCGCACTTGTGTTAGTGTTGAAAAACCACTTTTCGCACTTGTGTTAGTGTTGAAAAACCACTTTTTGCACTTGTGTTGGTGCAGGAAACCACTTTTGCACTTGTATTAGTGTGGAAAAAACACTTTTCGCACTTGTGTTTGTGTTGAAAAACCACTTTTCGCATTTGTGTTAGTGTTGAAAAACCACTTTTCGCACTTGTGTTAGTGTTGAAAAACCACTTTTCGCACTTGTGTTGGTGCAGGAAACCACTTTTGCACTTGTATTAGTGTGGAAAAAACACTTTTCGCACTTGTGTTAGTGTTGAAAAACCACTTTTTGCACTTGTGTTAGTGTTGAAAAACCACTTTTCGCACTTGTGTTGGTGCAGGAAACCACTTTTGCACTTGTATTAGTGTGGAAAAAACACTTTTCGCACTTGTGTTAGTGTTGAAAAACCACTTTTCGCACTTGTGTTAGTGTTGAAAAACGACTTTTCGCACTTGTGTTGGTGCAGGAAACCACTTTTGCACTTGTATTAGTGTGGAAAAAACACTTTTCGCACTTGTGTTCGTGTTGAAAAACCACTTTTCGCACTTGTGTTAGTGTTGAAAAACCACTTTTTGCACTTGTGTTAGTGTTGAAAAACCACTTTTCGCACTTGTGTTGGTGCAGGAAACCACTTTTGCACTTGTATTAGTGTGGAAAAACCACTTTTCGCACTTGTGTTAGTGTTGAAAAACCACTTTTCGCACTTGTGTTAGTGTTGAAAAACCACTTTTCGCACTTGTGTTGGTGCAGGAAACCACTTTTGCACTTGTACTAGTGTGGAAAAAACACTTTTTGCACTTGTGATAGTGTTGAAAAACCACTTTTCGCACTTGTGTTAGTGTTGAAAAACCACTTTTCGCACTTGTTTTAGTGTTGAAAAACCACTTTTCGCACTTGTGTTGGTGCAGGAAACCACTTTTGCACTTGCATTAGTGTGGAAAAAACACTTTTCGCACTTGTGCTAGTGTTGAAAAACCACTTTTCGCACTTGTGTTGGTGCAGGAAACCACTTTTGCACTTGTATTAGTGTGGTAAAAACACTTTTCGCACTTGCGTTAGGTTTGAAAAACCACTTTTTACTCTTGTGTAAGGGGTGAAAAACCACTTTTCGCACTTGTGTTAGTGTTGAAAAACCACTTTTCGCACTTGTGTTAGTGTTGAAAAACCACTTTTCGCACTTGTGTTGGTGCAGGAAACCACTTTTGCACTTGTATTAGTGTGGAAAAAACACTTTTCGCACTTGTGTTAGTGTTGAAAAACCACTTTTCGCACTTGTGTTAGTGTTGAAAAACCACTTTTCGCACTTGTGTTAGTGTTGAAAAACCACTTTTCGCACTTGTGTTGGTGCAGGAAACCACTTTTGCACTTGTATTAGTGTGGAAAAAACACTTTTCGCACTTGTGTTAGTGTTGAAAAACCACTTTTCGCACTTGTGCTAGGGTTGAAAAACCACTTTTCGCACTTGTGTCAGTGTTGAAAAACCACTTTTCGGACTTGTGTTAGTGTTGAAAAACCACTTTTTGCACTTGTGTTGGTGCAGGAAACCACTTTTGCACTTGTATTAGTGTGGAAAAAACACTTTTCGCACTTGTGTTAGTGTTGAAAAACCACTTTTCGCACTTGTGTTAGTGTTGAAAAACCACTTTTCGCACTTGTGTTGGTGCAGGAAACCACTTTTGCACTTGTATTAGTGTGGAAAAAACACTTTTCGCTCTTGTGTTAGTGTTGAAAAACCACTTTTCACACTTGTGTTAGTGTTGAAAAACCACTTTTCACATTTGTGTTAGTGTTGAAAAACCACTTTTCGCACTTGTGTTGGTGCAGGAAACCACTTTTGCACTTGTATTAGTGTGGAAAAACCACTTTTCGCACTTGTGTTAGTGTTGAAAATCCACTTTTCGCACTTGTGTTAGTGTTGAAAAACCACTTTTCGCACTTGTGTTGGTGCAGGAAACCACTTTTGCACTTGTATTAGTGTGGAAAATCCACTTTTTGCACTTGTGATAGTGTTGAAAAACCTCTTTTCGCACTTGTGTTAGTGTTGAAAAACCACTTTTCGCACTTGTGTTAGTGTTGAAAAACCACTTTTCGCACTTGTGTTGGTGCAGGAAACCACTTTTGCACTTGTATTAGTGTGGAAAAAAACACTTTTCGCACTTGTGTTAGTGTTGAAAAACCACTTTTCGAACTTGTGTTAGTGTTGAAAAACCACTTTTTGCACTTGTGTTGGTGCAGGAAACCACTTTTGCACTTGTATTAGTGTGGAAAAAACACTTTTCGCACTTGTGTTAGTGTTGAAAAACCACTTTTCGCACTTGTGTTAGTGTGGAAAAAACACTTTTCGCACTTGTGTCAGTGTTGAAAAACCACTTTTCGCACTTGTGTTAGTGTTGAAAAACCACTTTTCGCACTTGTGTTAGTGTTGAAAAACCACTTTTTGCACGTGTGTTGGTGCAGGAAACCACTTTTGCACTTGTATTAGTGTGGAAAAAACACTTTTCGCACTTGTGTTAGTGTTGAAAAACCACTTTTCGCACTTGTGTTAGTGTTGAAAAACCACTTTTCGCACTTGTGTTGGTGCAGGAAACCACTTTTGCACTTGTATTAGTGTGGAAAAAACACTTTTCGCTCTTGTGTTAGTGTTGAAAAACCACTTTTCGCACTTGTGTTAGTGTTGAAAAACCACTTTTCACATTTGTGTTAGTGTTGAAAAACCACTTTTCGCACTTGTGTTGGTGCAGGAAACCACTTTTGCACTTGTATTAGTGTGGCAAAAACCACTTTTCGCACTTGTGTTAGTGTTGAAAATCCACTTTTCGCACTTGTGTTAGTGTTGAAAAACCACTTTTCGCACTTGTGTTGGTGCAGGAAACCACTTTTGCACTTGTATTAGTGTGGAAAATCCACTTTTTGCACTTGTGATAGTGTTGAAAAACCACTTTTCGCACTTGTGTTAGTGTTGAAAAACCACTTTTCGCACTTGTGTTAGTGTTGAAAAACCACTTTTCGCACTTGTGTTGGTGCAGGAAAACCACTTTTGCACTTGTATTAGTGTGGAAAAAACACTTTTCGCACTTGTGTTAGTGTTGAAAAACCACTTTTCGCACTTGTGTTAGTGTTGAAAAACCACTTTTCGCACTTGTGTTAGTGTTGAAAAACCACTTTTCGCACTTGTGTTGGTGCAGGAAACCACTTTTGCACTTGTATTAGTGTGGAAAAAACCCTTTTTGCCCTTGTGATAGTGTTGAAAAACCACTTTTCGCACTGAAAAACCACTTTTCGCACTTGTGTTAGTGTTGAAAAACCACTTTTCGCACTTGTGTTGGTGCAGGAAACCACTTTTGCACTTGTATTAGTGTGGAGAAAACCACTTTTCGCACTTCTGTTAGTGTTAAAAAACCACTTTTCGCACTTGTTTTAGTGTTGAAAAACCACTTTACGCACTTGTGTTGGTGCAGGAAACCACATTTGAACTTGTATTGGTGTGGAAAAAACACTTTTTGCACATGTGATAGTGTTGAAAAACCACTTTTCGCACTTGTGTTGGTGCAGGAAACCACTTTTGCACTTGTATTAGTGTGGAAAAAACACTTTTCGCACTTGTGTTTGTGTTGAAAAACCACTTTTCGCACTTGTGTTAGTGTTGAAAAACCACTTTTCGCACTTGTGTTAGTGTTGAAAAACCACTTTTCGCACTTGTGTTGGTGCAGGAAACCACTTTTGCACTTGTATTAGTGTGGAAAAAACACTTTTCGCACTTGTGTTAGTGTTGAAAAACCACTTTTCGCACTTGTGTTAGTGTTGAAAAACCACTTTTCGCACTTGTGTTGGTGCAGGAAACCACTTTTGCACTTGTATTAGTGTGGAAAAAACACTTTTCGCACTTGTGTTAGTGTTGAAAAACCACTTTTCGCACTTGTGTTAGTGTTGAAAAACGACTTTTCGCACTTGTGTTGGTGCAGGAAACCACTTTTGCACTTGTATTAGTGTGGAAAAAACACTTTTCGCACTTGTGTTCGTGTTGAAAAACCACTTTTCGCACTTGTGTTAGTGTTGAAAAACCACTTTTTGCACTTGTGTTAGTGTTGAAAAACCACTTTTCGCACTTGTGTTGGTGCAGGAAACCACTTTTGCACTTGTATTAGTGTGGAAAAACCACTTTTCGCACATGTGTTAGTGTTGAAAAACCACTTTTCGCACTTGTGTTAGTGTTGAAAAACCACTTTTCGCACTTGTGTTGGTGCAGGAAACCACTTTTGCACTTGTACTAGTGTGGAAAAAACACTTTTCGCACTTGTGTTAGTGTTGAAAAACCACTTTTCGCACTTGTGTTAGTGTTGAAAAACCACTTTTCACACTTGTGTTAGTGTTGAATAACCACTTTTCGCACTTGTGTTGGTGCAGGAAACCACTTTTGCACTTGTATTAGTGTGGAAAAAACACTTTTTGCACTTGTGTTAGTGTTGAAAAACCACTTTTCGCACCTGTGTTAGTGTTGAAAAACCACTTTTCGCACTTGTGTTGGTGCAGGAAACCACTTTTGCAATTGTATTAGTGTGGAACAAAACACTTTTCGCACTTGTGTTAGTGTTGAAAAACCACTTTTCGCACTTGTGTTAGTGTTGAAATCCCACTTTTCGCACTTGTGTTGGTGCAGCAAACCACTTTTGCACTTGTATTAGTGTGGAAAAAACACTTTTCGCACTTGTGTTAGTGTTGAAAAACCACTTTTCGCACTTGTGTTAGTGTTGAAAAACCACTTTTCGCACTTGTGTTGGTGCAGGAAACCACTTTTGCACTTGTATTAGTGTGGAAAAAACACTTTTCGCACTTGTGTTAGTGTTGAAAAACCAATTTTCGCACTTGTGTTAGTGTTGAAAAACCACTTTTTGCACTTGTGTTAGTGTTGAAAAACCACTTTTCGCACTTGTGTTGGTGCAGGAAACCACTTTTGCACTTGTATTGGTGTGGAAAAACCACTTTTCGCACTTGTGTTAGTGTTGAAAAACCACTTTTCGCACTTGTGTTAGTGTTGAAAAACCACTTTACGCACTTGTGTTGGTGCAGGAAACCACTTTTTCACTTGTATTGGTGTGGAAAAAACACTTTTTGCACTTGTGATAGTGTTGAAAAACCACTTTTCGCACTTGTGTTAGTGTTGAAAAACCACTTTTCGCACTTGTGTTGGTGCAGGAAACCACTTTTGCACTTGTATTAGTGTGGAAAAAACACTTTTCGCACTTGTGTTTGTGTTGAAAAACCACTTTTCGCACTTGTGTTAGTGTTGAAAAACCACTTTTCGCACTTGTGTTAGTGTTGAAAAACCACTTTTCGCACTTGTGTTTGTGCAGGAAACCACTTTTGCACTTGTATTAGTGTGGAAAAAACACTTTTCACACTTGTGTTAGTGTTGAAAAACCACTTTTCGCACTTGTGTTAGTGTTGAAAAACCACTTTTCGCACTTGTGTTGGTGCAGGAAACCACTTTTGCACTTGTATTAGTGTGGAAAAAACACTTTTCGCACTTGTGTTAGTGTTGAAAAACCACTTTTCGCACTTGTGTTGGTGCAGGAAACCACTTTTGCACTTGTTTTAGTGTGGAAAAAACACTTTTCGCACTTGTGTTAGTGTTGAAAAACCACTTTTCGCACTTGTGTTAGTGTTGAAAAACCACTTTTCACACTTGTGTTAGTGTTGAATAACCACTTTTCGCACTTGTGTTGGTGCAGGAAACCACTTTTGCACTTGTATTAGTGTGGAAAAAACACTTTTTGCACTTGTGTTAGTGTTGAAAAACCACTTTTCGCACCTGTGTTAGTGTTGAAAAACCACTTTTCGCACTTGTGTTGGTGCAGGAAACCACTTTTGCAATTGTATTAGTGTGGAACAAAACACTTTTCGCACTTGTGTTAGTGTTGAAAAACCACTTTTCGCACTTGTGTTAGTGTTGAAATCCCACTTTTCGCACTTGTGTTGGTGCAGCAAACCACTTTTGCACTTGTATTAGTGTGGAAAAAACACTTTTCGCACTTGTGTTAGTGTTGAAAAACCACTTTTCGCACTTGTGTTAGTGTTGAAAAACCACTTTTCGCACTTGTGTTGGTGCAGGAAACCACTTTTGCACTTGTATTAGTGTGGAAAAAACACTTTTCGCACTTGTGTTAGTGTTGAAAAACCAATTTCCGCACTTGTGTTAGTGTTGAAAAACCACTTTTTGCACTTGTGTTAGTGTTGAAAAACCACTTTTCGCACTTGTGTTGGTGCAGGAAACCACTTTTGCACTTGTATTAGTGTGGAAAAACCACTTTTCGCACTTGTGTTAGTGTTGAAAAACCACTTTTCGCACTTGTGTTAGTGTTGAAAAACCACTTTACGCACTTGTGTTGGTGCAGGAAACCACTTTTTCACTTGTATTGGTGTGGAAAAAACACTTTTTGCACTTGTGATAGTGTTGAAAAATCCACTTTTCGCACTTGTGTTAGTGTTGAAAAACCACTTTTCGCACTTGTGTTGGTGCAGGAAACCACTTTTGCACTTGTATTAGTGTGGAAAAAACATTTTTCGCACTTGTGTTTGTGTTGAAAAACCACTTTTCGCACTTGTGTTAGTGTTGAAAAACCACTTTTCGCACTTGTGTTAGTGTTGAAAAACCACTTTTCGCACTTGTGTTTGTGCAGGAAACCACTTTTGCACTTGTATTAGTGTGGAAAAAACACTTTTCACACTTGTGTTAGTGTTGAAAAACCAATTTTCGCACTTGTGTTAGTGTTGAAAAACCACTTTTCGCACTTGTGTTGGTGCAGGAAACCACTTTTGCACTTGTATTAGTGTGGAAAAAACACTTTTCGCACTTGTGTTAGTGTTGAAAAACCACTTTTCGCACTTGTGTTAGTGTTGAAAAACCACTTTTCACACTTGTGTTGGTGCAGGAAACCACTTTTGCACTTGTATTAGTGTGGAAAAAACACTTTTCGCACTTGTGTTAGTGTTGAAAAACCACTTTTCGCACTTGTGTTAGTGTTGAAAAACGACTTTTTGCACTTGTGTTGGTGCAGGAAACCACTTTTGCACTTGTATTAGTGTGGAAAAAACACTTTTCGCACTTGTGTTCGTGTTGAAAAACCACTTTTCGCACTTGTGTTAGTGTTGAAAAACCACTTTTTGCACTTGTGTTAGTGTTGAAAAACCACTTTTCGCACTTGTGTTGGTGCAGGAAACCACTTTTGCACTTGTATTAGTGTGGAAAAACCACTTTTCGCACTTGTGTTAGTGTTGAAAAACCACTTTTCGCACTTGTGTTAGTGTTGAAAAACCACTTTTCGCACTTGTGTTGGTGCAGGAAACCACTTTTGCACTTGTATTAGTGTGGAAAAAACACTTTTTGCACTTGTGATAGTGTTGAGAAACCACTTTTCGCACATGTGTTAGTGTTGAAAAACCACTTTTCGCACTTGTTTTAGTGTTGAAAAACCACTTTTCGCACTTGTGTTGGTGCAGGAAACCACTTTTGCACTTGCATTAGTGTGGAAAAAACACTTTTCGCACTTGTGTTAGTGTTGAAAAACCACTTTTTGCACTTGTGTTGGTGCAGGAAACCACTTTTGCACTTGTATTAGTGTGGTAAAAACACTTTTCGCACTTGCGTTAGGGTTGAAAAACCACTTTTTGCTCTTGTGTAAAGGGTGAAAAACCACTTTTCGCACTTGTGTTAGTGTTGAAAAATCACTTTTCGCACTTGTGTTAGTGTTGAAAAACCACTTTCGCTCTTGTGTTGGTGCAGGAAACCACTTTTGCACTTGTATTAGTGTGGAAAAAACACTTTTCACACTTGTGTTAGTGTTGAAAAACCACTTTTCGCACTTGTGTTAGTGTTGAAAAACCACTTTTCGCACTTGTGTTAGTGTTGAAAAACCACTTTTCGCACTTGTGTTGGTGCAGGAAACCACTTTTGCACTTGTATTAGTGTGGAAAAAACACTTTTCGCACTTGTGTTAGTGTTGAAAAACCACTTTTCGCACTTGTGTTAGGGTTGAAAAATCACTTTTCGCACTTGTGTTAGTGTTGAAAAACCACTTTTCGGACTTGTGTTAGTGTTGAAAAACCACTTTTCACACTTGTGTTGGTGCAGGAAACCACTTTTGCACTTGTATTAGTGTGGAAAAAACACTTTTCGCACTTGTGTCATTGTTGAAAAAACACTTTTCGCACTTGTGTCAGTGTTGAAAAACCACTTTTCGCACTTGTGTTAGTGTTGAAAAAACACTTTTCGCACTTGTGTTAGTGTTGAAAAACCACTTTTCGCACTTGTGTTGGTGCAGGAAACCACTTTTGCACTTGTATTAGTGTGGAAAAACCACTTTTCGCACTTGTGTTAGTGTTGAAAAACCACTTTTCGGACTTGTGTTAGTGTTGAAAAACCACTTTTCACACTTGTGTTGGTGCAGGAAACCACTTTTGCACTTGTATTAGTGTGGAAAAAACACTTTTCGCACTTGTGTCAGTGTTGAAGAACCACTTTTCGCACTTGTGTTAGTGTTGAAAAACCACTTTTCGCACTTGTGTTAGTGTTGAAAAACCACTTTTTGCACTTGTGTTGGTGCAGGAAACCACTTTTGCACTTGTATTAGTGTGGAAAAAACACTTTTCGCACTTGTGTTAGTGTTGAAAAACCACTTTTCGCACTTGTGTTGGTGCAGGAAACCACTTTTGCACTTGTATTAGTGTGGAAAAAACACTTTTCGCTCTTGTGTTAGTGTTGAAAAACGACTTTTCGCACTTGTGTTAGTGTTGAAAAACCACTTTTCACATTTGTGTTAGTGTTGAAAAACCACTTTTCGCACTTGTGTTGGTGCAGGAAACCACTTTTGCACTTGTATTAGTGTGGAAAAACCACTTTTCGCACTTGTGTTAGTGTTGAAAATCCACTTTTCGCACTTGTGTTAGTGTTGAAAAACCACTTTTCGCACTTGTGTTAGTGTTGAAAAACCACTTTTCGCACTTGTGTTAGTGTTGAAAAACCACTTTTCGCACTTGTGTTGGTGCAGGAAACCACTTTTGCACTTGTATTAGTGTGGAAAAACCACTTTTCGCACTTGTATTAGTGTGGAAAAAACGCTTTTTGCACTTGTGATAGTGTTGAAAAACCACTTTTCGCACTTGTGTTAGTGTTGAAAAACCACTTTTCGCACTTGTGTTAGTGTTGAAAAACCACTTTTTGCACTTGTGTTGGTGCAGGAAACCACTTTTGCACTTATATTAGTGTGGAAAAAACACTTTTCGCACTTGTGTTAGTGTTGAAAAACCACTTTTCGCACTTGTGTTAGTGTTGAAAAACCACTTTTCGCACTTGTGTTGGTGCAGGAAACCACTTTTGCACTTGTATTAGTGTGGAAAAAACACTTTTCGCTCTTGTGTTAGTGTTGAAAAACCACTTTTCGCACTTGTGTTAGTGTTGAAAAACCACTTTTCGCATTTGTGTTAGTGTTGAAAAACCACTTTTCGCACTTGTGTTGGTGCAGGAAACCACTTTTGCACTTGTATTAGTGTGGAAAAACCACTTTTCGCACTTGTGTTAGTGTTGAAAATCCACTTTTCGCGCTTGTGTTAGTGTTGAAAAACCACTTTTCGCACTTGTGTTGGTGCAGGAACCACTTTTGCACTTGTATTAGTGTGGAAAAAACACTTTTCGCACTTGTGTTCGTGTTGAAAAACCACTTTTCGCACTTGTGTTAGTGTTGAAAAACCACTTTTCGCACTTGTGTTGGTGCAGGAAACCACTTTTGCACTTGTATTAGTGTGGAAAAAACACTTTTCGCACTTGTGTTCGTGTTGAAAACCACTTTTCGCACTTGTGTTAGTGTTGAAAAACCACTTTTTGCACTTGTGTTAGTGTTGAAAAACCACTTTTCGCACTTGTGTTGGTGCAGGAAACCACTTTTGCACTTGTATTAGTTTGGAAAAACCACTTTTCGCACTTGTGTTAGTGTTGAAAAACCACTTTTCGCACTTGTGTTAGTGTTGAAAAACCACTTTTCGCACTTGTGTTGTGGAAGGAAACCACTTTTGCACTTGTATTAGTGTGGAAAAAACACTTTTTGCACTTGTGATAGTGTTGAAAAACCACTTTTCGCACTTGTGTTAGTGTTGAAAAACCACTTTTCGCACTTGTTTTAGTGTTGAAAAACCACTTTTCGCACTTGTGTTGGTGCAGGAAACCACTTTTGCACTTGCATTAGTGTGGAAAAAACACTTTTCGCACTTGTGTTAGTGTTGAAAAACCACTTTTCGCACTTGTGTTAGTGTTGAAAAACCACTTTTCGGACTTGTGTTAGTGTTGAAAAACCACTTTTCACACTTGTGTTGGTGCAGGAAACCACTTTTGCACTTGTATTAGTGTGGAAAAAACACTTTTCGCACTTGTGTCAGTGTTGAAAAAACACTTTTCGCACTTGTGTTGGTGCAGGAAACCACTTTTGCACTTGTATTAGTGTGGAAAAAACACTTTTCGCACTTGTGTCAGTGTTGAAAAACCACTTTTCACACTTGTGTTGGTGCAGGAAACCACTTTTGCACTTGTATTAGTGTGGAAAAACCACTTTTCGCACTTGTGTTAGTGTTGAAAAACCACTTTTCGGACTTGTGTTAGTGTTGAAAAACCACTTTTCACACTTGTGTTGGTGCAGGAAACCACTTTTGCACTTGTATTAGTGTGGAAAAAACACTTTTCGCACTTGTGTCAGTGTTGAAAAACCACTTTTCGCACTTGTATTAGTGTTGAAAAACCACTTTTCGCACTTGTGTTAGTGTTGAAAAACCACTTTTTGCACTTGTGTTGGTGCAGGAAACCACTTTTGCACTTGTATTAGTGTGGAAAAAACACTTTTCGCACTTGTGTTAGTGTTGAAAAACCACTTTTCGCACTTGTGTTGGTGCAGGAAACCACTTTTGCACTTGTATTAGTGTGGAAAAAACACTTTTCGCTCTTGTGTTAGTGTTGAAAAACCACTTTTCGCACTTGTGTTAGTGTTGAAAAACCACTTTTCACATTTGTGTTAGTGTTGAAAAACCACTTTTCACACTTGTGTTGGTGCAGGAAACCACTTTTGCACTTGTATTAGTGTGGAAAAACCACTTTTCGCACTTGTGTTAGTGTTGAAAATCCACTTTTCGCACTTGTGTTAGTGTTGAAAAACCACTTTTCGCACTTGTGTTGGTGCAGGAAACCACTTTTGCACTTGTATTAGTGTGGAAAAAACGCTTTTTGCACTTGTGATAGTGTTGAAAAACCACTTTTCGCACTTGTGTTAGTGTTGAAAAACCACTTTTCGCACTTGTGTTAGTGTTGAAAAACCACTTTTTGCACTTGTGTTGGTGCAGGAAACCACTTTTGCACTTGTATTAGTGTGGAAAAAACACTTTTCGCACTTGTGTTAGTGTTGAAAAACCACTTTTCGCATTTGTGTTAGTGTTGAAAAACCACTTTTCGCACTTGTGTTGGTGCAGGAAACCACTTTTGCACTTGTATTAGTGTGGAAAAACCACTTTTCGCACTTGTGTTAGTGTTGAAAATCCACTTTTCGCGCTTGTGTTAGTGTTGAAAAACCACTTTTCGCACTTGTGTTGGTGCAGGAACCACTTTTGCACTTGTATTAGTGTGGAAAAAACACTTTTCGCACTTGTGTTCGTGTTGAAAAACCACTTTTCGCACTTGTGTTAGTGTTGAAAAACCACTTTTCGCACTTGTGTTGGTGCAGGAAACCACTTTTGCACTTGTATTAGTGTGGAAAAACCACTTTTCGCATTTGTGTTAGTGTTGAAAAACCACTTTTCGCACTTGTGTTAGTGTTGAAAAACCACTTTTCGCACTTGTGTTGGTGCAGGAAACCACTTTTGCACTTGTATTAGTGTGGAAAAAACACTTTTCGCACTTGTGTTAGTGTTGAAAAACCAATTTTCGCACTTGTGTTAGTGTTGAAAAACCACTTTTTGCACTTGTGTTAGTGTTGAAAAACCACTTTTCGCACTTGTGTTGGTGCAGGAAACCACTTTTGCACTTGTATTAGTGTGGAAAAACCACTTTTCGCACTTGTGTTAGTGTTGAAAAACCACTTTTCGCACTTGTGTTAGTGTTGAAAAACCACTTTACGCACTTGTGTTGGTGCAGGAAACCACTTTTTCACTTGTATTGGTGTGGAAAAAACACTTTTTGCACTTGTGATAGTGTTGAAAAACCACTTTTCGCACTTGTGTTAGTGTTGAAAAACCACTTTTCGCACTTGTGTTGGTGCAGGAAACCACTTTTGCACTTGTATTAGTGTGGAAAAAACACTTTTCGCACTTGTGTTTGTGTTGAAAAACCACTTTTCGCACTTGTGTTAGTGTTGAAAAACCACTTTTCGCACTTGTGTTAGTGTTGAAAAACCACTTTTCGCACTTGTGTTGGTGCAGGAAACCACTTTTGCACTTGTATTAGTGTGGAAAAAACACTTTTCGCTCTTGTGTTAGTGTTGAAAAACCACTTTTCGCACTTGTGTTAGTGTTGAAAAACCACTTTTCACATTTGTGTTAGTGTTGAAAAACCACTTTTCGCACTTGTGTTGGTGCAGGAAACCACTTTTGCACTTGTATTAGTGTGGAAAAACCACTTTTCGCACTTGTGTTAGTGTTGAAAATCCACTTTTCGCACTTGTGTTAGTGTTGAAAAACCACTTTTCGCACTTGTGTTGGTGCAGGAAACCACTTTTGCACTTGTATTAGTGTGGAAAAAACGCTTTTTGCACTTGTGATAGTGTTGAAAAACCACTTTTCGCACTTGTGTTAGTGTTGAAAAACCACTTTTCGCACTTGTGTTAGTGTTGAAAAACCACTTTTTGCACTTGTGTTGGTGCAGGAAACCACTTTTGCACTTGTATTAGTGTGGAAAAAACACTTTTCGCACTTGTGTTAGTGTTGAAAAACCACTTTTCGCATTTGTGTTAGTGTTGAAAAACCACTTTTCGCACTTGTGTTGGTGCAGGAAACCACTTTTGCACTTGTATTAGTGTGGAAAAACCACTTTTCGCACTTGTGTTAGTGTTGAAAATCCACTTTTCGCGCTTGTGTTAGTGTTGAAAAACCACTTTTCGCACTTGTGTTGGTGCAGGAACCACTTTTGCACTTGTATTAGTGTGGAAAAAACACTTTTCGCACTTGTGTTCGTGTTGAAAAACCACTTTTCGCACTTGTGTTAGTGTTGAAAAACCACTTTTCGCACTTGTGTTGGTGCAGGAAACCACTTTTGCACTTGTATTAGTGTGGAAAAACCACTTTTCGCATTTGTGTTAGTGTTGAAAAACCACTTTTCGCACTTGTGTTAGTGTTGAAAAACCACTTTTCGCACTTGTGTTGGTGCAGGAAACCACTTTTGCACTTGTATTAGTGTGGAAAAAACACTTTTCGCACTTGTGTTAGTGTTGAAAAACCAATTTTCGCACTTGTGTTAGTGTTGAAAAACCACTTTTTGCACTTTTGTTAGTGTTGAAAAACCACTTTTCGCACTTGTGTTGGTGCAGGAAACCACTTTTGCACTTGTATTAGTGTGGAAAAACCACTTTTCGCACTTGTGTTAGTGTTGAAAAACCACTTTTCGCACTTGTGTTAGTGTTGAAAAACCACTTTACGCACTTGTGTTGGTGCAGGAAACCACTTTTTCACTTGTATTGGTGTGGAAAAAACACTTTTTGCACTTGTGATAGTGTTGAAAAACCACTTTTCGCACTTGTGTTAGTGTTGAAAAACCACTTTTCGCACTTGTGTTGGTGCAGGAAACCACTTTTGCACTTGTATTAGTGTGGAAAAAACACTTTTCGCACTTGTGTTTGTGTTGAAAAACCACTTTTCGCACTTGTGTTAGTGTTGAAAAACCACTTTTCGCACTTGTGTTAGTGTTGAAAAACCACTTTTCGCACTTGTGTTTGTGCAGGAAACCACTTTTGCACTTGTATTAGTGTGGAAAAAACACTTTTCACACTTGTGTTAGTGTTGAAAAACCACTTTTCGCACTTGTGTTAGTGTTGAAAAACCACTTTTCGCACTTGTGTTGGTGCAGGAAACCACTTTTGCACTTGTATTAGTGTGGAAAAAACACTTTTCGCACTTGTGTTAGTGTTGAAAAACCACTTTTCGCACTTGTGTTAGTGTTGAAAAACCACTTTTCGCACTTGTGTTGGTGCAGGAAACCACTTTTGCACTTGTATTAGTGTGGAAAAAACACTTTTCGCACTTGTGTTAGTGTTGAAAAACCACTTTTCGCACTTGTGTTAGTGTTGAAAAACGACTTTTTGCACTTGTGTTGGTGCAGGAAACCACTTTTGCACTTGTATTAGTGTGGAAAAAACACTTTTCGCACTTGTGTTCGTGTTGAAAAACCACTTTTCGCACTTGTGTTAGTGTTGAAAAACCACTTTTTGCACTTGTGTTAGTGTTGAAAAACCACTTTTCGCACTTGTGTTGGTGCAGGAAACCACTTTTGCACTTGTATTAGTGTGGAAAAACCACTTTTCGCACTTGTGTTAGTGTTGAAAAACCACTTTTCGCACTTGTGTTAGTGTTGAAAAACCACTTTTCGCACTTGTGTTGGTGCAGGAAACCACTTTTGCACTTGTATTAGTGTGGAAAAAACACTTTTTGCACTTGTGATAGTGTTGAGAAACCACTTTTCGCACTTGTGTTAGTGTTGAAAAACCACTTTTCGCACTTGTTTTAGTGTTGAAAAACCACTTTTCGCACTTGTGTTGGTGCAGGAAACCACTTTTGCACTTGCATTAGTGTGGAAAAAACACTTTTCGCACTTGTGTTAGTGTTGAAAAACCACTTTTTGCACTTGTGTTGGTGCAGGAAACCACTTTTGCACTTGTATTAGTGTGGTAAAAACACTTTTCGCACTTGCGTTAGGGTTGAAAAACCACTTTTTGCTCTTGTGTAAAGGGTGAAAAACCACTTTTCGCACTTGTGTTAGTGTTGAAAAATCACTTTTCGCACTTGTGTTAGTGTTGAAAAACCACTTTCGCACTTGTGTTGGTGCAGGAAACCACTTTTGCACTTGTATTAGTGTGGAAAAAACACTTTTCACACTTGTGTTAGTGTTGAAAAACCACTTTTCGCACTTGTGTTAGTGTTGAAAAACCACTTTTCGCACTTGTTTTAGTGTTGAAAAACCACTTTTCGCACTTGTGTTGGTGCAGGAAACCACTTTTGCACTTGTATTAGTGTGGAAAAAACACTTTTCGCACTTGTGTTAGTGTTGAAAAACCACTTATCGCACTTGTGTTAGGGTTGAAAAATCACTTTTCGCACTTGTGTTAGTGTTGAAAAACCACTTTTCGGACTTGTGTTAGTGTTGAAAAACCACTTTTCACACTTGTGTTGGTGCAGGAAACCACTTTTGCACTTGTATTAGTGTGGAAAAAACACTTTTCACACTTGTGTCAGTGTTGAAAAAACACTTTTCGCACTTGTGTTAGTGTTGAAAAACCACTTTTCGCACTTGTGTTGGTGCAGGAAACCACTTTTGCACTTGTATTAGTGTGGAAAAACCACTTTTCGCACTTGTGTTAGTGTTGAAAAACCACTTTTCGGACTTGTGTTAGTGTTGAAAAACCACTTTTCACACTTGTGTTGGTGCAGGAAACCACTTTTGCACTTGTGTGTTAGTGTTGAAAAACCACTTTTCACACTTGTGTTGGTGCAGGAAACCACTTTTGCACTTGTATTAGTGTGGAAAAAACACTTTTCGCACTTGTGTCAGTGTTGAAAAAACACTTTTCGCACTTGTGTTAGTGTTGAAAAACCACTTTTCGCACTTGTGTTAGTGTTGAAAAAACACTTTTCGCACTTGTGTTAGTGTTGAAAAACCACTTTTCGCACTTGTGTTGGTGCAGGAAACCACTTTTGCACTTGTATTAGTGTGGAAAAACCACTTTTCGCACTTGTGTTAGTGTTGAAAAACCACTTTTCGGACTTGTGTTAGTGTTGAAAAACCACTTTTCACACTTGTGTTGGTGCAGGAAACCACTTTTGCACTTGTATTAGTGTGGAAAAAACACTTTTCGCACTTGTGTCAGTGTTGAAAAACCACTTTTCGCACTTGTGTTAGTGTTGAAAAACCACTTTTCGCACTTGTGTTAGTGTTGAAAAACCACTTTTTGCACTTGTGTTGGTGCAGGAAACCACTTTTGCACTTGTATTAGTGTGGAAAAAACACTTTTCGCACTTGTGTTAGTGTTGAAAAACCACTTTTCGCACTTGTGTGGTGCAGGAAACCACTTTTGCACTTGTATTAGTGTGGAAAAACCACTTTTCGCACTTGTGTTAGTGTTGAAAATCCACTTTTCGCACTTGTGTTAGTGTTGAAAAACCACTTTTCGCACTTGTGTTGGTGCAGGAAACCACTTTTGCACTTGTATTAGTGTGGAAAAAACGCTTTTTGCACTTGTGATAGTGTTGAAAAACCACTTTTCGCACTTGTGTTAGTGTTGAAAAACCACTTTTCGCACTTGTGTTAGTGTTGAAAAACCACTTTTTGCACTTGTGTTGGTGCAGGAAACCACTTTTGCACTTATATTAGTGTGGAAAAAACACTTTTCGCACTTGTGTTAGTGTTGAAAAACCACTTTTCGCACTTGTGTTAGTGTTGAAAAACCACTTTTCGCACTTGTGTTGGTGCAGGAAACCACTTTTGCACTTGTATTAGTGTGGAAAAAACACTTTTCGCTCTTGTGTTAGTGTTGAAAAACCACTTTTCGCACTTGTGTTAGTGTTGAAAAACCACTTTTCGCATTTGTGTTAGTGTTGAAAAACCACTTTTCGCACTTGTGTTGGTGCAGGAAACCACTTTTGCACTTGTATTAGTGTGGAAAAACCACTTTTCGCACTTGTGTTAGTGTTGAAAATCCACTTTTCGCGCTTGTGTTAGTGTTGAAAAACCACTTTTCGCACTTGTGTTGGTGCAGGAACCACTTTTGCACTTGTATTAGTGTGGAAAAACACTTTTCGCACTTGTGTTCGTGTTGAAAAACCACTTTTCGCACTTGTGTTAGTGTTGAAAAACCACTTTTCGCACTTGTGTTGGTGCAGGAAACCACTTTTGCACTTGTATTAGTGTGGAAAAAACACTTTTCGCACTTGTGTTCGTGTTGAAAACCACTTTTCGCACTTGTGTTAGTGTTGAAAAACCACTTTTTGCACTTGTGTTAGTGTTGAAAAACCACTTTTCGCACTTGTGTTGGTGCAGGAAACCACTTTTGCACTTGTATTAGTTTGGAAAAACCACTTTTCGCACTTGTGTTAGTGTTGAAAAACCACTTTTCGCACTTGTGTTAGTGTTGAAAAACCACTTTTCGCACTTGTGTTGGTGCAGGAAACCACTTTTGCACTTGTATTAGTGTGGAAAAAACACTTTTTGCACTTGTGATAGTGTTGAAAAACCACTTTTCGCACTTGTGTTAGTGTTGAAAAACCACTTTTCGCACTTGTTTTAGTGTTGAAAAACCACTTTTCGCACTTGTGTTGGTGCAGGAAACCACTTTTGCACTTGCATTAGTGTGGAAAAAACACTTTTCGCACTTGTGTTAGTGTTGAAAAACCACTTTTCGCACTTGTGTTAGTGTTGAAAAACCACTTTTCGGACTTGTGTTAGTGTTGAAAAACCACTTTTCACACTTGTGTTGGTGCAGGAAACCACTTTTGCACTTGTATTAGTGTGGAAAAAACACTTTTCGCACTTGTGTCAGTGTTGAAAAAACACTTTTCGCACTTGTGTCAGTGTTGAAAAACCACTTTTCGCACTTGTGTTAGTGTTGAAAAAACACTTTTCGCACTTGTGTTAGTGTTGAAAAACCACTTTTCGCACTTGTGTTGGTGCAGGAAACCACTTTTGCACTTGTATTAGTGTGGAAAAAACACTTTTCGCACTTGTGTCAGTGTTGAAAAACCACTTTTCGCACTTGTATTAGTGTTGAAAAACCACTTTTCGCACTTGTGTTAGTGTTGAAAAACCACTTTTTGCACTTGTGTTGGTGCAGGAAACCACTTTTGCACTTGTATTAGTGTGGAAAAAACACTTTTCGCACTTGTGTTAGTGTTGAAAAACCACTTTTCGCACTTGTGTTGGTGCAGGAAACCACTTTTGCACTTGTATTAGTGTGGAAAAAACACTTTTCGCTCTTGTGTTAGTGTTGAAAAACCACTTTTCGCACTTGTGTTAGTGTTGAAAAACCACTTTTCACATTTGTGTTAGTGTTGAAAAACCACTTTTCGCACTTGTGTTGGTGCAGGAAACCACTTTTGCACTTGTATTAGTGTGGAAAAACCACTTTTCGCACTTGTGTTAGTGTTGAAAATCCACTTTTCGCACTTGTGTTAGTGTTGAAAAACCACTTTTCGCACTTGTGTTGGTGCAGGAAACCACTTTTGCACTTGTATTAGTGTGGAAAAAACGCTTTTTGCACTTGTGATAGTGTTGAAAAACCACTTTTCGCACTTGTGTTAGTGTTGAAAAACCACTTTTCGCACTTGTGTTAGTGTTGAAAAACTACTTTTTGCACTTGTGTTGGTGCAGGAAACCACTTTTGCACTTGTACTAGTGTGGAAAAAACACTTTTCGCACTTGTGTTAGTGTTGAAAAACCACTTTTCGCATTTGTGTTAGTGTTGAAAAACCACTTTTCGCACTTGTGTTGGTGCAGGAAACCACTTTTGCACTTGTATTAGTGTGGAAAAACCACTTTTCGCACTTGTGTTAGTGTTGAAAATCCACTTTTCGCGCTTGTGTTAGTGTTGAAAAACCACTTTTCGCACTTGTGTTGGTGCAGGAACCACTTTTGCACTTGTATTAGTGTGGAAAAAACACTTTTCGCACTTGTGTTCGTGTTGAAAAACCACTTTTCGCACTTGTGTTAGTGTTGAAAAACCACTTTTCGCACTTGTGTTGGTGCAGGAAACCACTTTTGCACTTGTATTAGTGTGGAAAAAACACTTTTCGCACTTGTGTTCGTGTTGAAAACCACTTTTCGCACTTGTGTTAGTGTTGAAAAACCACTTTTTGCACTTGTGTTAGTGTTGAAAAACCACTTTTCGCACTTGTGTTGGTGCAGGAAACCACTTTTGCACTTGTATTAGTTTGGAAAAACCACTTTTCGCACTTGTGTTAGTGTTGAAAAACCACTTTTCGCACTTGTGTTAGTGTTGAAAAACCACTTTTCGCACTTGTGTTGGTGCAGGAAACCACTTTTGCACTTGTATTAGTGTGGAAAAAACACTTTTTGCACTTGTGATAGTGTTGAAAAACCACTTTTCGCACTTGTGTTAGTGTTGAAAAACCACTTTTCGCACTTGTTTTAGTGTTGAAAAACCACTTTTCGCACTTGTGTTGGTGCAGGAAACCACTTTTGCACTTGCATTAGTGTGGAAAAAACACTTTTCGCACTTGTGTTAGTGTTGAAAAACCACTTTTCGCACTTGTGTTAGTGTTGAAAAACCACTTTTCGGACTTGTGTTAGTGTTGAAAAACCACTTTTCACACTTGTGTTGGTGCAGGAAACCACTTTTGCACTTGTATTAGTGTGGAAAAAACACTTTTCGCACTTGTGTCAGTGTTGAAAAAACACTTTTCGCACTTGTGTCAGTGTTGAAAAACCACTTTTCGCACTTGTGTTAGTGTTGAAAAAACACTTTTCGCACTTGTGTTAGTGTTGAAAAACCACTTTTCGCACTTGTGTTGGTGCAGGAAACCACTTTTGCACTTGTATTAGTGTGGAAAAACCACTTTTCGCACTTGTGTTAGTGTTGAAAAACCACTTTTCGGACTTGTGTTAGTGTTGAAAAACCACTTTTCACACTTGTGTTGGTGCAGGAAACCACTTTTGCACTTGTATTAGTGTGGAAAAAACACTTTTCGCACTTGTGTCAGTGTTGAAAAACCACTTTTCGCACTTGTGTTAGTGTTGAAAAACCACTTTTCGCACTTGTGTTAGTGTTGAAAAACCACTTTTTGCACTTGTGTTGGTGCAGGAAACCACTTTTGCACTTGTATTAGTGTGGAAAAAACACTTTTCGCACTTGTGTTAGTGTTGAAAAACCACTTTTCGCACTTGTGTTGGTGCAGGAAACCACTTTTGCACTTGTATTAGTGTGGAAAAAACACTTTTCGCTCTTGTGTTATTGTTGAAAAACCACTTTTCGCACTTGTGTTAGTGTTGAAAAACCACTTTTCACATTTGTGTTAGTGTTGAAAAACCACTTTTCGCACTTGTGTTGGTGCAGGAAACCACTTTTGCACTTGTATTAGTGTGGAAAAACCACTTTTCGCACTTGTGTTAGTGTTGAAAATCCACTTTTCGCACTTGTGTTAGTGTTGAAAAACCACTTTTCGCACTTGTGTTGGTGCAGGAAACCACTTTTGCACTTGTATTAGTGTGGAAAAAACGCTTTTTGCACTTGTGATAGTGTTGAAAAACCACTTTTCGCACTTGTGTTAGTGTTGAAAAACCACTTTTCGCACTTGTGTTAGTGTTGAAAAACCACTTTTTGCACTTGTGTTGGTGCAGGAAACCACTTTTGCACTTGTATTAGTGTGGAAAAAACACTTTTCGCACTTGTGTTAGTGTTGAAAAACCACTTTTCGCACTTGTGTTAGTGTTGAAAAACCACTTTTCGCACTTGTGTTGGTGCAGGAAACCACTTTTGCACTTGTATTAGTGTGGAAAAAACACTTTTCGCTCTTGTGTTAGTGTTGAAAAACCACTTTTCGCACTTGTGTTAGTGTTGAAAAACCACTTTTCGCATTTGTGTTAGTGTTGAAAAACCACTTTTCGCACTTGTGTTGGTGCAGGAAACCACTTTTGCACTTGTATTAGTGTGGAAAAACCACTTTTCGCACTTGTGTTAGTGTTGAAAATCCACTTTTCGCGCTTGTGTTAGTGTTGAAAAACCACTTTTCGCACTTGTGTTGGTGCAGGAACCACTTTTGCACTTGTATTAGTGTGGAAAAAACACTTTTCGCACTTGTGTTCGTGTTGAAAAACCACTTTTCGCACTTGTGTTAGTGTTGAAAAACCACTTTTCGCACTTGTGTTGGTGCAGGAAACCACTTTTGCACTTGTATTAGTGTGGAAAAAACACTTTTCGCACTTGTGTTCGTGTTGAAAACCACTTTTCGCACTTGTGTTAGTGTTGAAAAACCACTTTTTGCACTTGTGTTAGTGTTGAAAAACCACTTTTCGCACTTGTGTTGGTGCAGGAAACCACTTTTGCACTTGTATTAGTTTGGAAAAACCACTTTTCGCACTTGTGTTAGTGTTGAAAAACCACTTTTCGCACTTGTGTTAGTGTTGAAAAACCACTTTTCGCACTTGTGTTGGTGCAGGAAACCACTTTTGCACTTGTATTAGTGTGGAAAAAACACTTTTTGCACTTGTGATAGTGTTGAAAAACCACTTTTCGCACTTGTGTTAGTGTTGAAAAACCACTTTTCGCACTTGTTTTAGTGTTGAAAAACCACTTTTCGCACTTGTGTTGGTGCAGGAAACCACTTTTGCACTTGCATTAGTGTGGAAAAAACACTTTTCGCACTTGTGTTAGTGTTGAAAAACCACTTTTCGCACTTGTGTTAGTGTTGAAAAACCACTTTTCGCACTTGTGTTGGTGCAGGAAAACACTTTTGCACTTGTATTAGTGTGGAAAAAACACTTTTCGCACTTGTGTTAGTGTTGAAAAACCACTTTTCGCACTTGTGTTAGTGTTGAAAAACCACTTTTCGCACTTGTGTTAGTGTTGAAAAACCACTTTTCGCACTTGTGTTAGTGTTGAAAAACCACTTTTCGCACTTGTGTTGGTGCAGGAAACCACTTTTGCACTTGTATTAGTGTGGAAAAAACACTTTTCGCACTTGTGTTAGTGTTGAAAAACCACTTTTCGCACTTGTGTTAGTGTTGAAAAACCACTTTTCGCACTTGTGTTAGTGTTGAAAAACCACTTTTCGCACTTGTGTTGGTGCAGGAAACCACTTTTGCACTTGTATTAGTGTGGAAAAAACACTTTTCGCACTTGTGTTAGTGTTGAAAAACTACTTTTCGCACTTGTGTTAGGGTTGAAAAACCACTTTTCGCACTTGTGTTAGTGTTGAAAAACCACTTTTCGGACTTGTGATAGTGTTGAAAAACCACTTTTCGCACTTGTGTTGGTGCAGGAAACCACTTTTGCACTTGTATTAGTGGGGAAAAAACACTTTTCGCACTTGTGTTAGCGTTGAAAAACCACTTTTCGCACTTGTGTAAGTGTTGAAAAACCACTTTACGCACTTGTGTTGGTGCAGGAAACCACTTTTGCACTTGTATTATTGTGGAAAAACACTTTTTGCACTTGTGATAGTGTTGAAAAACCACTTTTCGCACTTGTGTTAGTGTTGAAAAACCACTTTTCGCACTTGTGTTGGTGCAGGAAACCACTTTTGCACTTGTATTAGTGTGGAAAAAACACTTTTCGCACTTGTGTTAGTGTTGAAAAACCACTTTTCGCACTTGTGTTAGTGTTGAAAAACCACTTTTCACACTTGTGTTAGTGTTGAATAACCACTTTTCGCACTTGTGTTGGTGCAGGAAACCACTTTTGCACTTGTATTAGTGTGAAAAAACACTTTTCGCACTTGTGTTAGTGTTGAAAAACCACTTTTCGCACCTGTGTTAGTGTTGAAAAACCACTTTTCGCACTTGTGTTGGTGCAGGAAACCACTTTTGCACTTGTATTAGTGTGGAACAAAACACTTTTCGCACTTGTGTTAGTGTTGAAAAACCACTTTTCGCACTTGTGTTAGTGTTGAAATCCCACTTTTCGCACTTGTGTTGGTGCAGGAAACCACTTTTGCACTTGTATTAGTGTGGAAAAAACACTTTTCGCACTTGTGTTAGTGTTGAAAAACCACTTTTCGCACTTGTGTTAGTGTTGAAAAACCACTTTTCGCACTTGTGTTGGTGCAGGAAACCACTTTTGCACTTGTATTAGTGTGGAAAAAACACTTTTCGCACTTGTGTTAGTGTTGAAAAACCAATTTTCACACTTGTGTTAGTGTTGAAAAACCACTTTTTGCACTTGTGTTAGTGTTGAAAAACCACTTTTCGCACTTGTGTTGGTGCAGGAAACCACTTTTGCACTTGTATTAGTGTGGAAAAACCACTTTACGCACTTGTGTTAGTGTTGAAAAACCACTTTTCGCACTTGTGTTAGTGTTGAAAAACCACTTTACGCACTTGTGTTGGTGCAGGAAACCACTTTTTCACTTGTATTGGTGTGGAAAAACCACTTTTCGCTCTTGTGTTAGTGTTGAAAAACCACTTTTCGCACTTGTGTTAGTGTTGAAAAACCACTTTTTGCACTTGTGTTGGTGCAGGAAACCACTTTTGCACTTGTATTAGTGTGGAAAAAACACTTTTTGCACTTGTGATAGTGTTGAAAAACCACTTTTCGCACTTGTGTTAGTGTTGAAAAACCACTTTTCGCACTTGTGTTGGTGCAGGAAACCACTTTTGCACTTGCATTAGTGTGGAAAAAACACTTTTCGCACTTGTGTTAGTGTTGAAAAACCACTTTTCGCACTTGTGTTAGTGTTGAAAAACCACTTTTCGCACTTGTGTTGGTGCAGGAAACCACTTTTGCACTTGTATTAGTGTGGAAAAAACACTTTTCGCTCTTGTGTTAGTGTTGAAAAACCACTTTTCGCACTTGTGTTAGTGTTGAAAAACCACTTTTCACATTTGTGTTAGTGTTGAAAAACCACTTTTCGCACTTGTGTTAGTGTTGAAAAACCACTTTTCGCACTTGTGTTGGTGCAGGAAACCACTTTTGCACTTGTATTAGTGTGGAAAAAACGCTTTTTGCACTTGTGATAGTGTTGAAAAACCATTTTTCGCACTTGTGTTAGTGTTGAAAAACCACTTTTCGCACTTGTGTTAGTGTTGAAAAACCACTTTTTGCACTTGTGTTGGTGCAGGAAACCACTTTTGCACTTGTATTAGTGTGGAAAAAACACTTTTCGCACTTGTGTTAGTGTTGAAAAACCACTTTTCGCACTTGTGTTAGTGTTGAAAAACCACTTTTCGCACTTGTGTTGGTGCAGGAAACCACTTTTGCACTTGTATTAGTGTGGAAAAAACACTTTTCGCTCTTGTGTTAGTGTTGAAAAACCACTTTTCGCACTTGTGTTAGTGTTGAAAAACCACTTTTCGCATTTGTGTTAGTGTTGAAAAACCACTTTTCGCACTTGTGTTGGTGCAGGAAACCACTTTTGCACTTGTATTAGTGTGGAAAAACCACTTTTCGCACTTGTGTTAGTGTTGAAAATCCACTTTTCGCGCTTGTGTTAGTGTTGAAAAACCACTTTTCGCACTTGTGTTGGTGCAGGAACCACTTTTGCACTTGTATTAATGTGGAAAAAACACTTTTCGCACTTGTGTTCGTGTTGAAAAACCACTTTTCGCACTTGTGTTAGTGATGAAAACCCACTTTTCGCACTTGTGTTGGTGCAGGAAACCACTTTTGCACTTGTATTAGTGTGGAAAAAACACTTTTCGCACTTGTGTTCGTGTTGAAAACCACTTTTCGCACTTGTGTTAGTGTTGAAAAACCACTTTTTGCACTTGTGTTAGTGTTGAAAAACCACTTTTCGCACTTGTGTTGGTGCAGGAAACCACTTTTGCACTTGTATTAGTTTGGAAAAACCACTTTTCGCACTTGTGTTAGTGTTGAAAAACCACTTTTTGCACTTGTGTTAGTGTTGAAAAACCACTTTTCGCACTTGTGTTGGTGCAGGAAACCACTTTTGCACTTGTATTAGTGTGGAAAAAACACTTTTTGCACTTGTGATAGTGTTGAAAAACCACTTTTCGCACTTGTGTTAGTGTTGAAAAACCACTTTTCGCACTTGTTTTAGTGTTGAAAAACCACTTTTCACACTTGTGTTGGTGCAGGAAACCACTTTTGCACTTGCATTAGTGTGGAAAAAACACTTTTCGCACTTGTGTTAGTGTTGAAAAACCACTTTTCGCACTTGTGTTAGTGTTGAAAAACCACTTTACGCACTTGTGTTGGTGCAGGAAACCACTTTTGCACTTGTATTAGTGTGGAAAAAACACTTTTCGCACTTGTGTTAGTGTTGAAAAACCACTTTTCGCACTTGTGTTAGTGTTGAAAAACCACTTTTCGCACTTGTGTTAGTGTTGAAAAACCACTTTTCGCACTTGTGTTAGTGTTGAAAAACCACTTTTCGCACTTGTGTTGGTGCAGGAAACCACTTTTGCACTTGTATTAGTGTGGAAAAAACACTTTTCGCACTTGTGTTAGTGTTGAAAAACCACTTTTCGCACTTGTGTTAGTGTTGAAAAACCACTTTTCGCACTTGTGTTAGTGTTGAAAAACCACTTTTCGCACTTGTGTTGGTGCAGGAAACCACTTTTGCACTTGTATTAGTGTGGAAAAAACACTTTTCGCACTTGTGTTAGTGTTGAAAAACCACTTTTTGCACTTGTGTTAGGGTTGAAAAACCACTTTTCGCACTTGTGTTAGTGTTGAAAAACCACTTTTCGGACTTGTGATAGTGTTGAAAAACGACTTTTCGCACTTGTGTTGGTGCAGGAAACCACTTTTGCACTTGTATTAGTGTGGAAAAAACACTTTTCGCACTTGTGTTAGCATTGAAAAACCACTTTTCGCACTTGTGTTAGTGTTGAAAAACCACTTTACGCACTTGTGTTGGTGCAGGAAACCACTTTTGCACTTGTATTATTGTGGAAAAACACTTTTTGCACTTGTGATAGTGTTGAAAAACCACTTTTCGCACTTGTGTTAGTGTTGAAAAACCACTTTTCGCACTTGTGTTGGTGCAGGAAACCACTTTTGCACTTGTATTAGTGTGGAAAAAACACTTTTCGCACTTGTGTTAGTGTTGAAAAACCACTTTTCGCACTTGTGTTAGTGTTGAAAAACCACTTTTCTCACTTGTGTTAGTGTTGAATAACCACTTTTCGCACTTGTGTTGGTGCAGGAAACCACTTTTGCACTTGTATTAGTGTGGAAAAACACTTTTCGCACTTGTGTTAGTGTTGAAAAACCACTTTTCGCACCTGTGTTAGTGTTGAAAAACCACTTTTCGCACTTGTGTTGGTGCAGGAAACCACTTTTGCACTTGTATTAGTGTGGAACAAAACACTTTTCGCACTTGTGTTAGTGTTGAAAAACCACTTTTCGCACTTGTGTTAGTGTTGAAATCCCACTTTTCGCACTTGTGTTGGTGCAGGAAACCACTTTTGCACTTGTATTAGTGTGGAAAAAACACTTTTCGCACTTGTGTTAGTGTTGAAAAACCACTTTTCGCACTTGTGTTAGTGTTGAAAAACCACTTTTCGCACTTGTGTTGGTGCAGGAAACCACTTTTGCACTTGTATTAGTGTGGAAAAAACACTTTTCGCACTTGTGTTAGTGTTGAAAAACCAATTTTTGCACTTGTGTTAGTGTTGAAAAACCACTTTTTGCACTTATGTTAGTGTTGAAAAACCACTTTTCGCACTTGTGTTGGTGCAGGAAACCACTTTTGCACTTGTATTAGTGTGGAAAAACCACTTTACGCACTTGTGTTAGTGTTGAAAAACCACTTTTCGCACTTGTGTTAGTGTTGAAAAACCACTTTACGCACTTGTGTTGGTGCAGGAAACCACTTTTTCACTTGTATTGGTGTGGAAAAAACACTTTTTGCACTTGTGATAGTGTTGAAAAACCACTTTTCGCACTTGTGTTAGTGTTGAAAAACCACTTTTCGCACTTGTGTTGGTGCAGGAAACCACTTTTGCACTTGTATTAGTGTGGAAAAAACACTTTTCGCACTTGTGTTTGTGTTGAAAAACCACTTTTCGCACTTGTGTTAGTGTTGAAAAACCACTTTTCGCACTTGTGTTAGTGTTGAAAAACCACTTTTCGCACTTGTGTTTGTGCAGGAAACCACTTTTGCACTTGTATTAGTGTGGAAAAAACACTTTTCACACTTGTGTTAGTGTTGAAAAACCACTTTTCGCACTTGTGTTAGTGTTGAAAAACCACTTTTCGCACTTGTGTTGGTGCAGGAATCCACTTTTGCACTTGTATTAGTGTGGAAAAAACACTTTTCGCACTTGTGTTAGTGTTGAAAAACCACATTTCGCACTTGTGTTAGTGTTGAAAAACCACTTTTCGCACTTGTGTTGGTGCAGGAAACCACTTTTGCACTTGTATTAGTGTGGAAAAAACACTTTTCGCACTTGTGTTAGTGTTGAAAAACCACTTTTCGCACTTGTGTTAGTGTTGAAAAACCACTTTTCGCACTTGTGTTGGTGCAGGAAACCACTTTTGCACTTGTATTAGTGTGGAAAAAACACTTTTTGCACTTGTGATAGTGTTGAAAAACCACTTTTCGCACTTGTGTTAGTGTTGAAAAACCACTTTTCGCACTTGTTTTAGTGTTGAAAAACCACTTTTCGCACTTGTGTTGGTGCAGGAAACCACTTTTGCACTTGCATTAGTGTGGAAAAAACACTTTTCGCACTTGTGTTAGTGTTGAAAAACGACTTTTTGCACTTGTGTTGGTGCAGGAAACCACTTTTGCACTTGTATTAGTGTGGTAAAAACACTTTTCGCACTTGCGTTAGGGTTGAAAAACCACTTTTTGCTCTTGTGTAAGGGGTGAAAAACCACTTTTCGCACTTGTGTTAGTGTTGAAAAATCACTTTTCGCACTTGTGTTAGTGTTGAAAAACCACTTTTCGCACTTGTGTTGGTGCAGGAAACCACTTTTGCGCTTGTATTAGTGTGGAAAAAACACTTTTCGCACTTGTGTTAGTGTTGAAAAACCACTTTTCGCACTTGTGTTAGTGTTGAAAAACCACTTTTCGCACTTGTGTTAGTGTTGAAAAACCACTTTTCGCACTTGTGTTGGTGCAGGAAACCACTTTTGCACTTGTATTAGTGTGGAAAAAACACTTTTCGCACTTGTGTTAGTGTTGAAAAACCACTTTTCGCACTTGTGTTAGTATTGAAAAACCACTTTTCACACTTGTGTTGGTGCAGGAAACCACTTTTGCACTTGTATTATTGTGGAAAAAACACTTTTCGCACTTGTGTCAGTGTTGAAAAACCACTTTTCGCACTTGTGTTAGTGTTGAAAAATCACTTTTCGCACTTGTGTTAGTGTTGAAAAACCACTTTTTGCACTTGTGTTGGTGCAGGAAACCACTTTTGCACTTGTATTAGTGTGGAAAAAACACTTTTCGCACTTGTGTTAGTGTTGAAAAACCACTTTTCGCACTTGTGTTAGTGTTGAAAAACCACTTTTCGCACTTGTGTTGGTGCAGGAAACCACTTTTGCACTTGTATTAGTGTGGAAAAAACACTTTTCGCTCTTGTGTTAGTGTTGAAAAACCACTTTTCGCACTTGTGTTGGTGCAGGAAACCACTTTTGCACTTGTATTAGTGTGGAAAAAACACTTTTCGCTCTTGTGTTAGTGTTGAAAAACCACTTTTCGCACTTGTGTTGGTGCAGGAAACCACTTTTGCACTTGTATTAGTGTGGAAAAACCACTTTTCGCACTTGTGTTAGTGTTGAAAATCCATTTTTACCTTCGCAAAAGCGGAAGGTTATGTTTTGATCGCTGTGTATTTATTTGTATGTCTGTGTGTGTGTGTGTATGTTATTCGCATAACTCAAAAAGTATTCAACCGAATTGCATGAAATTTGGTGGGATGATTGGTTATTATACGGGACACATTTGATTAGATTTTGGGAGCAATCGGGTCAAAGGTCAAGGTCAAGGTCACGAAAAGGTCAAAATCGTATTTTTGTTGTTCTGTTCCCTACACTCCCATGCCAAGTACAGAACAGTAGCTGCGGCGAAGGTATGCGCTCTACCGAGTGCCCGTTCTAGTTCGCACTTGTGTTAGTGTTGAAAAACCACTTTTCGCACTTGTGTTGGTGCAGGAAACCACTTTTGCACTTGTATTAGTGTGGAAAATCCACTTTTTGCACTTGTGATAGTGTTGAAAAACCACTTTACGCACTTGTGTTAGTGTTGAAAAACCACTTTTCGCACTTGTGTTAGTGTTGAAAAACCACTTTTCGCACTTGTGTTGGTGCAGGAAACCACTTTTGCACTTGTATTAGTGTGGAAAAAACACTTTTCGCACTTGTGTTAGTGTTGAAAAACCACTTTTCGAACTTGTGTTAGTGTTGAAAAACCACTTTTTGCACTTGTGTTGGTGCAGGAAACCACTTTTGCACTTGTATTAGTGTGGAAAAAACACTTTTCGCACTTGTGTTAGTGTTGAAAAACCACTTTTCGCACTTGTGTTAGTGTTCAAAAACCACTTTATGCACTTGTGTTAGTGTTGAAAAACCACTTTTCCCACTTGTGTTAGTGATGAAAAACCACTTTTCGCGCTTGTGTTGGTGCAGGAAACCACTTTTGCACTTGTATTAGTGTGGAAAAAACACTTTTCGCACTTGTGTTAGTGTTGAAAAACCACTTTTCGCACCTGTGTTAGTGTTGAAAAACCACTTTTCGCACTTGTGTTGGTGCAGGAAACCACTTTTGCACTTGTATTAGTGTGGAACAAAACACTTTTCGCACTTGTGTTAGTGTTGAAAAACCACTTTTCGCACTTGTGTTAGTGTTGAAATCCCACTTTTCGCACTTGTGTTGGTGCAGGAAACCACTTTTGCACTTGTATTAATGTGGAAAAAACACTTTTCGCACTTGTGTTAGTGTTGAAAAACCACTTTTCGCACTTGTGTTAGTGTTGAAAAACCACTTTTCGTACTTGTGTTGGTGCAAGAAACCACTTTTGCACTTGTATTAGTGTGGAAAAAACACTTTTCGCACTTGTGTTAGTGTTGAAAAACCAATTTTCGCACTTGTGTTAGTGTTGAAAAACCACTTTTTGCACTTGTGTTAGTGTTGAAAAACCACTTTTCGCACTTGTGTTGGTGCAGGAAACCACTTTTGCACTTGTATTAGTGTGGAAAAACCACTTTACGCACTTGTGTTAGTGTTGAAAAACCACTTTTCGCACTTGTGTTAGTGTTGAAAAACCACTTTACGCACTTGTGTTGGTGCAGGAAACCACTTTTTCACTTGTATTGGTGTGGAAAATACACTTTTTGCACTTGTGATAGTGTTGAAAAACCACTTTTCGCACTTGTGTTAGTGTTGAAAAACCACTTTTCGCACTTGTGTTGGTGCAGGAAACCACTTTTGCACTTGTATTAGTGTGGAAAAAACACTTTTCGCACTTGTGTTTGTGTTGAAAAACCACTTTTCGCACTTGTGTTAGTGTTGAAAAACCACTTTTCGCACTTGTGTTAGTGTTGAAAAACCACTTTTCGCACTTGTGTTAGTGTTGAAAAACCACTTTTCGCACTTGTTTTAGTGTTGAAAAACCACTTTTCGCACTTGTGTTGGTGCAGGAAACCACTTTTGCACTTGCATTAGTGTGGAAAAAACACTTTTCGCACTTGTGTTAGTGTTGAAAAACCACTTTTTGCACTTGTGTTGGTGCAGGAAACCACTTTTGCACTTGTATTAGTGTGGTAAAAACACTTTTCGCACTTGCGTTAGGGTTGAAAAACCACTTTTTGCTCTTGTGTAAGGGGTGAAAAACCACTTTTCGCACTTGTGTTAGTGTTGAAAAATCACTTTTCGCACTTGTGTTAGTGTTGAAAAACCACTTTTCGCACTTGTGTTGGTGCAGGAAACCACTTTTGCGCTTGTATTAGTGTGGAAAAAACACTTTTCGCACTTGTGTTAGTGTTGAAAAACCACTTTTCGCACTTGTGTTAGTGTTGAAAAACCACTTTTCGCACTTGTGTTAGTGTTGAAAAACCACTTTTCGCACTTGTGTTGGTGCAGGAAACCACTTTTGCACTTGTATTAGTGTGGAAAAAACACTTTTCGCACTTGTGTTAGTGTTGAAAAACCACTTTTCGCACTTGTGTTAGTGTTGAAAAACCACTTTTCACACTTGTGTTGGTGCAGGAAACCACTTTTGAACTTGTATTATTGTGGAAAAAACACTTTTCGCACTTGTGTCAGTGTTGAAAAACCACTTTTCGCACTTGTGTTAGTGTTGAAAAATCACTTTTCGCACTTGTGTTAGTGTTGAAAAACCACTTTTTGCACTTGTGTTGGTGCAGGAAACCACTTTTGCACTTGTATTAGTGTGGAAAAAACACTTTTCGCACTTGTGTTAGTGTTGAAAAACCACTTTTCGCACTTGTGTTAGTGTTGAAAAACCACTTTTCGCACTTGTGTTGGTGCAGGAAACCACTTTTGCACTTGTATTAGTGTGGAAAAAACACTTTTCGCTCTTGTGTTAGTGTTGAAAAACCACTTTTCGCACTTGTGTTAGTGTTGAAAAACCACTTTTCACATTTGTGTTAGTGTTGAAAAACCACTTTTCGCACTTGTGTTGGTGCAGGAAACCACTTTTGCACTTGTATTAGTGTGGAAAAACCACTTTTAGCACTTGTGTTAGTGTTGAAAATCCATTTTTACCTTCGCAAAAGCGGAAGGTTATGTTTTGATCGCTGTGTATTTATTTGTATGTCTGTGTGTGTGTGTGTATGTTATTCGCATAACTCAAAAAGTATTCAACCGAATTGCATGAAATTTGGTGGGATGATTGGTTATTATACGGGACACATTTGATTAGATTTTGGGAGCAATCGGGTCAAAGGTCAAGGTCAAGGTCACGAAAAGGTCAAAATCGTATTTTTGTTGTTCTGTTCCCTACACTCCCATGCCAAGTACAGAACAGTAGCTGCGGCGAAGGTATGCGATCTACCGAGTGCCCGTTCTAGTTCGCACTTGTGTTAGTGTTGAAAAACCACTTTTCGCACTTGTGTTGGTGCAGGAAACCACTTTTGCACTTGTATTAGTGTGGAAAATCCACTTTTTGCACTTGTGATAGTGTTGAAAAACCACTTTACGCACTTGTGTTAGTGTTGAAAAACCACTTTTCGCACTTGTGTTAGTGTTGAAAAACCACTTTTCGCACTTGTGTTGGTGCAGGAAACCACTTTTTCACTTGTATTAGTGTGAAAAAAACACTTTTCGCACTTGTGTTAGTGTTGAAAAACCACTTTTCGAACTTGTGTTAGTGTTGAAAAACCACTTTTTGCACTTGTGTTGGTGCAGGAAACCACTTTTGCACTTGTATTAGTGTGGAAAAAACACTTTTCGCACTTGTGTTAGTGTTGAAAAACCACTTTTCGCACTTGTGTTAGTGTTCAAAAACCACTTTATGCACTTGTGTTAGTGTTGAAAAACCACTTTTCCCACTTGTGTTAGTGATGAAAAACCACTTTTCGCACTTGTGTTGGTGCAGGAAACCACTTTTGCACTTGTATTAGTGTGGAAAAAACACTTTTCGCACTTGTGTTAGTGTTGAAAAACCACTTTTCGCACCTGTGTTAGTGTTGAAAAACCACTTTTCGCACTTGTGTTGGTGCAGGAAACCACTTTTGCACTTGTATTAGTGTGGAACAAAACACTTTTCGCACTTGTGTTAGTGTTGAAAAACCACTTTTCGCACTTGTGTTAGTGTTGAAATCCCACTTTTCGCACTTGTGTTGGTGCAGGAAACCACTTTTGCACTTGTATTAATGTGGAAAAAACACTTTTCGCACTTGTGTTAGTGTTGAAAAACCACTTTTCGCACTTGTGTTAGTGTTGAAAAACCACTTTTCGTACTTGTGTTGGTGCAAGAAACCACTTTTGCACTTGTATTAGTGTGGAAAAAACACTTTTCGCACGTGTGTTAGTGTTGAAAAACCAATTTTCGCACTTGTTTTAGTGTTGAAAAACCACTTTTTGCACTTGTGTTAGTGTTGAAAAACCACTTTTCGCACTTGTGTTGGTGCAGGAAACCACTTTTGCACTTGTATTAGTGTGGAAAAACCACTTTACGCACTTGTGTTAGTGTTGAAAAACCACTTTTCGCACTTGTGTTAGTGTTGAAAAACCACTTTACGCACTTGTGTTGGTGCAGGAAACCACTTTTTCACTTGTATTGGTGTGGAAAATACACTTTTTGCACTTGTGATAGTGTTGAAAAACCACTTTTCGCACTTGTGTTAGTGTTGAAAAACCACTTTTCGCACTTGTGTTGGTGCAGGAAACCACTTTTGCACTTGTATTAGTGTGGAAAAAACACTTTTCGCACTTGTGTTTGTGTTGAAAAACCACTTTTTGCACTTGTGTTAGTGTTGAAAAACCACTTTTCGCACTTGTGTTAGTGTTGAAAAACCACTTTTCGCACTTGTGTTTGTGCAGGAAACCACTTTTGCACTTGTATTAGTGTGGAAAAAACACTTTTCACACTTGTGTTAGTGTTGAAAAACCACTTTTCGCACTTGTGTTAGTGTTGAAAAACCACTTTTCGCACTTGTGTTGGTGCAGGAAACCACTTTTGCACTTGCATTAGTGTGGAAAAAACACTTTTCGCACTTGTGTTAGTGTTGAAAAACCACTTTTTGCACTTGTGTTGGTGCAGGAAACCACTTTTGCACTTGTATTAGTGTGGTAAAAACACTTTTCGCACTTGCGTTAGGGTTGAAAAACCACTTTTTGCTCTTGTGTAAGGGGTGAAAAACCACTTTTCGCACTTGTGTTAGTGTTGAAAAATCACTTTTCGCACTTGTGTTAGTGTTGAAAAACCACTTTTCGCACTTGTGTTGGTGCAGGAAACCACTTTTGCGCTTGTATTAGTGTGGAAAAAACACTTTTCGCACTTGTGTTAGTGTTGAAAAACCACTTTTCGCACTTGTGTTAGTGTTGAAAAACCACTTTTCGCACTTGTGTTAGTGTTGAAAAACCACTTTTCGCACTTGTGTTGGTGCAGGAAACCACTTTTGCACTTGTATTAGTGTGGAAAAAACACTTTTCGCACTTGTGTTAGTGTTGAAAAACCACTTTTCGCACTTGTGTTAGTGTTGAAAAACCACTTTTCACACTTGTGTTGGTGCAGGAAACCACTTTTGCACTTGTATTATTGTGGAAAAAACACTTTTCGCACTTGTGTCAGTGTTGAAAAACCACTTTTCGCACTTGTGTTAGTGTTGAAAAATCACTTTTCGCACTTGTGTTAGTGTTGAAAAACCACTTTTTGCACTTGTGTTGGTGCAGGAAACCACTTTTGCACTTGTATTAGTGTTGAAAAACCACTTTTCGCACTTGTGTTAGTGTTTGAAAACCACTTTTCGCACTTGTGTTGGTGCAGGAAACCACTTTTGCACTTGTATTAGTGTGGAAAAAACACTTTTCGCACTTGTGTTTGTGTTGAAAAACCACTTTTCGCACTTGTGTTAGTGTTGAAAAACCACTTTTCGCACTTGTGTTAGTGTTGAAAAACCACTTTTCGCACTTGTGTTTGTGCAGGAAACCACTTTTGCACTTGTATTAGTGTGGAAAAAACACTTTTCACACTTGTGTTAGTGTTGAAAAACCACTTTTCGCACTTGTGTTAGTGTTGAAAAACCACTTTTCGCACTTGTGTTGGTGCAGGAATCCACTTTTGCACTTGTATTAGTGTGGAAAAAACACTTTTCGCACTTGTGTTAGTGTTGAAAAACCACTTTTCGCACTTGTGTTAGTGTTGAAAAACCACTTTTCGCACTTGTGTTGGTGCAGGAAACCACTTTTGCACTTGTATTAGTGTGGAAAAAACACTTTTCGCACTTGTGTTAGTGTTGAAAAACCACTTTTCGCACTTGTGTTAGTGTTGAAAAACCACTTTTCGCACTTGTGTTGGTGCAGGAAACCACTTTTGCACTTGTATTAGTGTGGAAAAAACACTTTTTGCACTTGTGATAGTGTTGAAAAACCACTTTTCGCACTTGTGTTAGTGTTGAAAAACCACTTTTCGCACTTGTTTTAGTGTTGAAAAACCACTTTTCGCACTTGTGTTGGTGCAGGAAACCACTTTTGCACTTGCATTAGTGTGGAAAAAACACTTTTCGCACTTGTGTTAGTGTTGAAAAACGACTTTTTGCACTTGTGTTGGTGCAGGAAACCACTTTTGCACTTGTATTAGTGTGGTAAAAACACTTTTCGCACTTGCGTTAGGGTTGAAAAACCACTTTTTGCTCTTGTGTAAGGGGTGAAAAACCACTTTTCGCACTTGTGTTAGTGTTGAAAAATCACTTTTCGCACTTGTGTTAGTGTTGAAAAACCACTTTTCGCACTTGTGTTGGTGCAGGAAACCACTTTTGCGCTTGTATTAGTGTGGAAAAAACACTTTTCGCACTTGTGTTAGTGTTGAAAAACCACTTTTCGCACTTGTGTTAGTGTTGAAAAACCACTTTTCGCACTTGTGTTAGTGTTGAAAAACCACTTTTCGCACTTGTGTTGGTGCAGGAAACCACTTTTGCACTTGTATTAGTGTGGAAAAAACACTTTTCGCACTTGTGTTAGTGTTGAAAAACCACTTTTCGCACTTGTGTTAGTATTGAAAAACCACTTTTCACACTTGTGTTGGTGCAGGAAACCACTTTTGCACTTGTATTATTGTGGAAAAAACACTTTTCGCACTTGTGTCAGTGTTGAAAAACCACTTTTCGCACTTGTGTTAGTGTTGAAAAATCACTTTTCGCACTTGTGTTAGTGTTGAAAAACCACTTTTTGCACTTGTGTTGGTGCAGGAAACCACTTTTGCACTTGTATTAGTGTGGAAAAAACACTTTTCGCACTTGTGTTAGTGTTGAAAAACCACTTTTCGCACTTGTGTTAGTGTTGAAAAACCACTTTTCGCACTTGTGTTGGTGCAGGAAACCACTTTTGCACTTGTATTAGTGTGGAAAAAACACTTTTCGCTCTTGTGTTAGTGTTGAAAAACCACTTTTCGCACTTGTGTTGGTGCAGGAAACCACTTTTGCACTTGTATTAGTGTGGAAAAAACACTTTTCGCTCTTGTGTTAGTGTTGAAAAACCACTTTTCGCACTTGTGTTGGTGCAGGAAACCACTTTTGCACTTGTATTAGTGTGGAAAAACCACTTTTCGCACTTGTGTTAGTGTTGAAAATCCATTTTTACCTTCGCAAAAGCGGAAGGTTATGTTTTGATCGCTGTGTATTTATTTGTATGTCTGTGTGTGTGTGTGTATGTTATTCGCATAACTCAAAAAGTATTCAACCGAATTGCATGAAATTTGGTGGGATGATTGGTTATTATACGGGACACATTTGATTAGATTTTGGGAGCAATCGGGTCAAAGGTCAAGGTCAAGGTCACGAAAAGGTCAAAATCGTATTTTTGTTGTTCTGTTCCCTACACTCCCATGCCAAGTACAGAACAGTAGCTGCGGCGAAGGTATGCGCTCTACCGAGTGCCCGTTCTAGTTCGCACTTGTGTTAGTGTTGAAAAACCACTTTTCGCACTTGTGTTGGTGCAGGAAACCACTTTTGCACTTGTATTAGTGTGGAAAATCCACTTTTTGCACTTGTGATAGTGTTGAAAAACCACTTTACGCACTTGTGTTAGTGTTGAAAAACCACTTTTCGCACTTGTGTTAGTGTTGAAAAACCACTTTTCGCACTTGTGTTGGTGCAGGAAACCACTTTTGCACTTGTATTAGTGTGGAAAAAACACTTTTCGCACTTGTGTTAGTGTTGAAAAACCACTTTTCGAACTTGTGTTAGTGTTGAAAAACCACTTTTTGCACTTGTGTTGGTGCAGGAAACCACTTTTGCACTTGTATTAGTGTGGAAAAAACACTTTTCGCACTTGTGTTAGTGTTGAAAAACCACTTTTCGCACTTGTGTTAGTGTTCAAAAACCACTTTATGCACTTGTGTTAGTGTTGAAAAACCACTTTTCCCACTTGTGTTAGTGATGAAAAACCACTTTTCGCGCTTGTGTTGGTGCAGGAAACCACTTTTGCACTTGTATTAGTGTGGAAAAAACACTTTTCGCACTTGTGTTAGTGTTGAAAAACCACTTTTCGCACTTGTGTTGGTGCAGGAAACCACTTTTGCACTTGTATTAGTGTGGAAAAAACACTTTTCGCACTTGTGTTAGTGTTGAAAAACCACTTTTCGAACTTGTGTTAGTGTTGAAAAACCACTTTTTGCACTTGTGTTGGTGCAGGAAACCACTTTTGCACTTGTATTAGTGTGGAAAAAACACTTTTCGCACTTGTGTTAGTGTTGAAAAACCACTTTTCGCACTTGTGTTAGTGTTCAAAAACCACTTTATGCACTTGTGTTAGTGTTGAAAAACCACTTTTCGCACTTGTGTTAGTGTTGAAAAACCACTTTTCGCACTTGTGTTGGTGCAGGAAACCACTTTTGCACTTGTATTAGTGTGGAAAAAACACTTTTTGCACTTGTGATAGTGTTGAAAAACCACTTTTCGCACTTGTGTTAGTGTTGAAAAACCACTTTTCGCACTTGTTTTAGTGTTGAAAAACCACTTTTCGCACTTGTGTTGGTGCAGGAAACCACTTTTGCACTTGCATTAGTGTGGAAAAAACACTTTTCGCACTTGTGTTAGTGTTGAAAAACGACTTTTTGCACTTGTGTTGGTGCAGGAAACCACTTTTGCACTTGTATTAGTGTGGTAAAAACACTTTTCGCACTTGCGTTAGGGTTGAAAAACCACTTTTTGCTCTTGTGTAAGGGGTGAAAAACCACTTTTCGCACTTGTGTTAGTGTTGAAAAATCACTTTTCGCACTTGTGTTAGTGTTGAAAAACCACTTTTCGCACTTGTGTTGGTGCAGGAAACCACTTTTGCGCTTGTATTAGTGTGGAAAAAACACTTTTCGCACTTGTGTTAGTGTTGAAAAACCACTTTTCGCACTTGTGTTAGTGTTGAAAAACCACTTTTCGCACTTGTGTTAGTGTTGAAAAACCACTTTTCGCACTTGTGTTGGTGCAGGAAACCACTTTTGCACTTGTATTAGTGTGGAAAAAACACTTTTCGCACTTGTGTTAGTGTTGAAAAACCACTTTTCGCACTTGTGTTAGTATTGAAAAACCACTTTTCACACTTGTGTTGGTGCAGGAAACCACTTTTGCACTTGTATTATTGTGGAAAAAACACTTTTCGCACTTGTGTCAGTGTTGAAAAACCACTTTTCGCACTTGTGTTAGTGTTGAAAAATCACTTTTCGCACTTGTGTTAGTGTTGAAAAACCACTTTTTGCACTTGTGTTGGTGCAGGAAACCACTTTTGCACTTGTATTAGTGTGGAAAAACACTTTTCGCACTTGTGTTAGTGTTGAAAAACCACTTTTCGCACTTGTGTTGGTGCAGGAAACCACTTTTGCACTTGTATTAGTGTGGAAAAAACACTTTTCGCTCTTGTGTTAGTGTTGAAAAACCACTTTTCGCACTTGTGTTGGTGCAGGAAACCACTTTTGCACTTGTATTAGTGTGGAAAAAACACTTTTCGCTCTTGTGTTAGTGTTGAAAAACCACTTTTCGCACTTGTGTTGGTGCAGGAAACCACTTTTGCACTTGTATTAGTGTGGAAAAACCACTTTTCGCACTTGTGTTAGTGTTGAAAATCCATTTTTACCTTCGCAAAAGCGGAAGGTTATGTTTTGATCGCTGTGTATTTATTTGTATGTCTGTGTGTGTGTGTGTATGTTATTCGCATAACTCAAAAAGTATTCAACCGAATTGCATGAAATTTGGTGGGATGATTGGTTATTATACGGGACACATTTGATTAGATTTTGGGAGCAATCGGGTCAAAGGTCAAGGTCAAGGTCACGAAAAGGTCAAAATCGTATTTTTGTTGTTCTGTTCCCTACACTCCCATGCCAAGTACAGAACAGTAGCTGCGGCGAAGGTATGCGCTCTACCGAGTGCCCGTTCTAGTTCGCACTTGTGTTAGTGTTGAAAAACCACTTTTCGCACTTGTGTTGGTGCAGGAAACCACTTTTGCACTTGTATTAGTGTGGAAAATCCACTTTTTGCACTTGTGATAGTGTTGAAAAACCACTTTACGCACTTGTGTTAGTGTTGAAAAACCACTTTTCGCACTTGTGTTAGTGTTGAAAAACCACTTTTCGCACTTGTGTTGGTGCAGGAAACCACTTTTGCACTTGTATTAGTGTGGAAAAAACACTTTTCGCACTTGTGTTAGTGTTGAAAAACCACTTTTCGAACTTGTGTTAGTGTTGAAAAACCACTTTTTGCACTTGTGTTGGTGCAGGAAACCACTTTTGCACTTGTATTAGTGTGGAAAAAACACTTTTCGCACTTGTGTTAGTGTTGAAAAACCACTTTTCGCACTTGTGTTAGTGTTCAAAAACCACTTTATGCACTTGTGTTAGTGTTGAAAAACCACTTTTCCCACTTGTGTTAGTGATGAAAAACCACTTTTCGCGCTTGTGTTGGTGCAGGAAACCACTTTTGCACTTGTATTAGTGTGGAAAAAACACTTTTCGCACTTGTGTTAGTGTTGAAAAACCACTTTTCGCACCTGTGTTAGTGTTGAAAAACCACTTTTCGCACTTGTGTTGGTGCAGGAAACCACTTTTGCACTTGTATTAGTGTGGAACAAAACACTTTTCGCACTTGTGTTAGTGTTGAAAAACCACTTTTCGCACTTGTGTTAGTGTTGAAATCCCACTTTTCGCACTTGTGTTGGTGCAGGAAACCACTTTTGCACTTGTATTAATGTGGAAAAAACACTTTTCGCACTTGTGTTAGTGTTGAAAAACCACTTTTCGCACTTGTGTTAGTGTTGAAAAACCACTTTTCGTACTTGTGTTGGTGCAAGAAACCACTTTTGCACTTGTATTAGTGTGGAAAAAACACTTTTCGCACTTGTGTTAGTGTTGAAAAACCAATTTTCGCACTTGTGTTAGTGTTGAAAAACCACTTTTTGCACTTGTGTTAGTGTTGAAAAACCACTTTTCGCACTTGTGTTGGTGCAGGAAACCACTTTTGCACTTGTATTAGTGTGGAAAAACCACTTTACGCACTTGTGTTAGTGTTGAAAAACCACTTTTCGCACTTGTGTTAGTGTTGAAAAACCACTTTACGCACTTGTGTTGGTGCAGGAAACCACTTTTTCACTTGTATTGGTGTGGAAAATACACTTTTTGCACTTGTGATAGTGTTGAAAAACCACTTTTCGCACTTGTGTTAGTGTTGAAAAACCACTTTTCGCACTTGTGTTGGTGCAGGAAACCACTTTTGCACTTGTATTAGTGTGGAAAAAACACTTTTCGCACTTGTGTTTGTGTTGAAAAACCACTTTTCGCACTTGTGTTAGTGTTGAAAAACCACTTTTCGCACTTGTGTTAGTGTTGAAAAACCACTTTTCGCACTTGTGTTAGTGTTGAAAAACCACTTTTCGCACTTGTTTTAGTGTTGAAAAACCACTTTTCGCACTTGTGTTGGTGCAGGAAACCACTTTTGCACTTGCATTAGTGTGGAAAAAACACTTTTCGCACTTGTGTTAGTGTTGAAAAACCACTTTTTGCACTTGTGTTGGTGCAGGAAACCACTTTTGCACTTGTATTAGTGTGGTAAAAACACTTTTCGCACTTGCGTTAGGGTTGAAAAACCACTTTTTGCTCTTGTGTAAGGGGTGAAAAACCACTTTTCGCACTTGTGTTAGTGTTGAAAAATCACTTTTCGCACTTGTGTTAGTGTTGAAAAACCACTTTTCGCACTTGTGTTGGTGCAGGAAACCACTTTTGCGCTTGTATTAGTGTGGAAAAAACACTTTTCGCACTTGTGTTAGTGTTGAAAAACCACTTTTCGCACTTGTGTTAGTGTTGAAAAACCACTTTTCGCACTTGTGTTAGTGTTGAAAAACCACTTTTCGCACTTGTGTTGGTGCAGGAAACCACTTTTGCACTTGTATTAGTGTGGAAAAAACACTTTTCGCACTTGTGTTAGTGTTGAAAAACCACTTTTCGCACTTGTGTTGGTGTTGAAAAACCACTTTTCACACTTGTGTTGGTGCAGGAAACCACTTTTGAACTTGTATTATTGTGGAAAAAACACTTTTCGCACTTGTGTCAGTGTTGAAAAACCACTTTTCGCACTTGTGTTAGTGTTGAAAAATCACTTTTCGCACTTGTGTTAGTGTTGAAAAACCACTTTTTGCACTTGTGTTGGTGCAGGAAACCACTTTTGCACTTGTATTAGTGTGGAAAAAACACTTTTCGCACTTGTGTTAGTGTTGAAAAACCACTTTTCGCACTTGTGTTAGTGTTGAAAAACCACTTTTCGCACTTGTGTTGGTGCAGGAAACCACTTTTGCACTTGTATTAGTGTGGAAAAAACACTTTTCGCTCTTGTGTTAGTGTTGAAAAACCACTTTTCGCACTTGTGTTAGTGTTGAAAAACCACTTTTCACATTTGTGTTAGTGTTGAAAAACCACTTTTCGCACTTGTGTTGGTGCAGGAAACCACTTTTGCACTTGTATTAGTGTGGAAAAACCACTTTTAGCACTTGTGTTAGTGTTGAAAATCCATTTTTACCTTCGCAAAAGCGGAAGGTTATGTTTTGATCGCTGTGTATTTATTTGTATGTCTGTGTGTGTGTGTGTATGTTATTCGCATAACTCAAAAAGTATTCAACCGAATTGCATGAAATTTGGTGGGATGATTGGTTATTATACGGGACACATTTGATTAGATTTTGGGAGCAATCGGGTCAAAGGTCAAGGTCAAGGTCACGAAAAGGTCAAAATCGTATTTTTGTTGTTCTGTTCCCTACACTCCCATGCCAAGTACAGAACAGTAGCTGCGGCGAAGGTATGCGATCTACCGAGTGCCCGTTCTAGTTCGCACTTGTGTTAGTGTTGAAAAACCACTTTTCGCACTTGTGTTTGTGCAGGAAACCACTTTTGCACTTGTATTAGTGTGGAAAATCCACTTTTTGCACTTGTGATAGTGTTGAAAAACCACTTTACGCACTTGTGTTAGTGTTGAAAAACCACTTTTCGCACTTGTGTTAGTGTTGAAAAACCACTTTTCGCACTTGTGTTGGTGCAGGAAACCACTTTTTCACTTGTATTAGTGTGAAAAAAACACTTTTCGCACTTGTGTTAGTGTTGAAAAACCACTTTTCGAACTTGTGTTAGTGTTGAAAAACGACTTTTTGCACTTGTGTTGGTGCAGGAAACCACTTTTGCACTTGTATTAGTGTGGAAAAAACACTTTTCGCACTTGTGTTAGTGTTGAAAAACCACTTTTCGCACTTGTGTTAGTGTTCAAAAACCACTTTATGCACTTGTGTTAGTGTTGAAAAACCACTTTTCCCACTTGTGTTAGTGATGAAAAACCACTTTTCGCACTTGTGTTGGTGCAGGAAACCACTTTTGCACTTGTATTAGTGTGGAAAAAACACTTTTCGCACTTGTGTTAGTGTTGAAAAACCACTTTTCGCACCTGTGTTAGTGTTGAAAAACCACTTTTCGCACTTGTGTTGGTGCAGGAAACCACTTTTGCACTTGTATTAGTGTGGAACAAAACACTTTTCGCACTTGTGTTAGTGTTCAAAAACCACTTTATGCACTTGTGTTAGTGTTGAAAAACCACTTTTCCCACTTGTGTTAGTGATGAAAAACCACTTTTCGCACTTGTGTTGGTGCAGGAAACCACTTTTGCACTTGTATTAGTGTGGAAAAAACACTTTTCGCACTTGTGTTAGTGTTGAAAAACCACTTTTCGCACCTGTGTTAGTGTTGAAAAACCACTTTTCGCACTTGTGTTGGTGCAGGAAACCACTTTTGCACTTGTATTAGTGTGGAACAAAACACTTTTCGCACTTGTGTTAGTGTTGAAAAACCACTTTTCGCACTTGTGTTAGTGTTGAAATCCCACTTTTCGCACTTGTGTTGGTGCAGGAAACCACTTTTGCACTTGTATTAATGTGGAAAAAACACTTTTCGCACTTGTGTTAGTGTTGAAAAACCACTTTTCGCACTTGTGTTAGTGTTGAAAAACCACTTTTCGTACTTGTGTTGGTGCAAGAAACCACTTTTGCACTTGTATTAGTGTGGAAAAAACACTTTTCGCACGTGTGTTAGTGTTGAAAAACCAATTTTCGCACTTGTGTTAGTGTTGAAAAACCACTTTTCGCACTTGTGTTGGTGCAGGAAACCACTTTTGCACTTGCATTAGTGTGGAAAAAACACTTTTCGCACTTGTGTTAGTGTTGAAAAACCACTTTTTGCACTTGTGTTGGTGCAGGAAACCACTTTTGCACTTGTATTAGTGTGGTAAAAACACTTTTCGCACTTGCGTTAGGGTTGAAAAACCACTTTTTGCTCTTGTGTAAGGGGTGAAAAACCACTTTTCGCACTTGTGTTAGTGTTGAAAAATCACTTTTCGCACTTGTGTTAGTGTTGAAAAACCACTTTTCGCACTTGTGTTGGTGCAGGAAACCACTTTTGCACTTGCATTAGTGTGGAAAAAACACTTTTCGCACTTGTGTTAGTGTTGAAAAACCACTTTTTGCACTTGTGTTGGTGCAGGAAACCACTTTTGCACTTGTATTAGTGTGGTAAAAACACTTTTCGCACTTGCGTTAGGGTTGAAAAACCACTTTTTGCTCTTGTGTAAGGGGTGAAAAACCACTTTTCGCACTTGTGTTAGTGTTGAAAAATCACTTTTCGCACTTGTGTTAGTGTTGAAAAACCACTTTTCGCACTTGTGTTGGTGCAGGAAACCACTTTTGCGCTTGTATTAGTGTGGAAAAAACACTTTTCGCACTTGTGTTAGTGTTGAAAAACCACTTTTCGCACTTGTGTTAGTGTTGAAAAACCACTTTTCGCACTTGTGTTAGTGTTGAAAAACCACTTTTCGCACTTGTGTTGGTGCAGGAAACCACTTTTGCACTTGTATTAGTGTGGAAAAAACACTTTTCGCACTTGTGTTAGTGTTGAAAAACCACTTTTCGCACTTGTGTTAGTGTTGAAAAACCACTTTTCACACTTGTGTTGGTGCAGGAAACCACTTTTGCACTTGTATTATTGTGGAAAAAACACTTTTCGCACTTGTGTCAGTGTTGAAAAACCACTTTTCGCACTTGTGTTAGTGTTGAAAAATCACTTTTCGCACTTGTGTTAGTGTTGAAAAACCACTTTTTGCACTTGTGTTGGTGCAGGAAACCACTTTTGCACTTGTATTAGTGTGGCAAAAACACTTTTCGCACTTGTGTTAGTGTTGAAAAACCACTTTTCGCACTTGTGTTAGTGTTGAAAAACCACTTTTCGCACTTGTGTTGGTGCAGGAAACCACTTTTGCACTTGTATTAGTGTGGAAAAAACACTTTTCGCTCTTGTGTTAGTGTTGAAAAACCACTTTTCGCACTTGTGTTAGTGTTGAAAAACCACTTTTCACATTTGTGTTAGTGTTGAAAAACCACTTTTCGCACTTGTGTTGGTGCAGGAAACCACTTTTGCACTTGTATTAGTGTGGAAAAACCACTTTTCGCACTTGTGTTAGTGTTGAAAATCCATTTTTACCTTCGCAAAAGCGGAAGGTTATGTTTTGATCGCTGTGTATTTATTTGTATGTCTGTGTGTGTGTGTGTATGTTATTCGCATAACTCAAAAAGTATTCAACCGAATTGCATGAAATTTGGTGGGATGATTGGTTATTATACGGGACACATTTGATTAGATTTTGGGAGCAATCGGGTCAAAGGTCAAGGTCAAGGTCACGAAAAGGTCAAAATCGTATTTTTGTTGTTCTGTTCCCTACACTCCCATGCCAAGTACAGAACAGTAGCTGCGGCGAAGGTATGCGCTCTACCGAGTGCCCGTTCTAGTTCGCACTTGTGTTAGTGTTGAAAAACCACTTTTCGCACTTGTGTTGGTGCAGGAAACCACTTTTGCACTTGTATTAGTGTGGAAAATCCACTTTTTGCACTTGTGATAGTGTTGAAAAACCACTTTACGCACTTGTGTTAGTGTTGAAAAACCACTTTTCGCACTTGTGTTAGTGTTGAAAAACCACTTTTCGCACTTGTGTTGGTGCAGGAAACCACTTTTGCACTTGTATTAGTGTGGAAAAAACACTTTTCGCACTTGTGTTAGTGTTGAAAAACCACTTTTCGAACTTGTGTTAGTGTTGAAAAACCACTTTTTGCACTTGTGTTGGTGCAGGAAACCACTTTTGCACTTGTATTAGTGTGGAAAAAACACTTTTCGCACTTGTGTTAGTGTTGAAAAACCACTTTTCGCACTTGTGTTTGTGTTCAAAAACCACTTTATGCACTTGTGTTAGTGTTGAAAAACCACTTTTCCCACTTGTGTTAGTGACGAAAAACCACTTTTCGCACTTGTGTTGGTGCAGGAAACCACTTTTGCACTTGTATTAGTGTGGAAAAAACACTTTTCGCACTTGTGTTAGTGTTGAAAAACCACTTTTCGCACCTGTGTTAGTGTTGAAAAACCACTTTTCGCACTTGTGTTGGTGCAGGAAACCACTTTTGCACTTGTATTAGTGTGGAACAAAACACTTTTCGCACTTGTGTTAGTGTTGAAAAACCACTTTTCGCACTTGTGTTAGTGTTGAAATCCCACTTTTCGCACTTGTGTTGGTGCAGGAAACCACTTTTGCACTTGTATTAATGTGGAAAAAACACTTTTCGCACTTGTGTTAGTGTTGAAAAACCACTTTTCGCACTTGTGTTAGTGTTGAAAAACCACTTTTCGTACTTGTGTTGGTGCAAGAAACCACTTTTGCACTTGTATTAGTGTGGAAAAAACACTTTTCGCACTTGTGTTAGTTTTGAAAAACCAATTTTCGCACTTGTGTTAGTGTTGAAAAACCACTTTTTGCACTTGTGTTAGTGTTGAAAAACCACTTTTCGCACTTGTGTTGGTGCAGGAAACCACTTTTGCACTTGTATTAGTGTGGAAAAACCACTTTACGCACTTGTGTTAGTGTTGAAAAACCACTTTTCGCACTTGTGTTAGTGTTGAAAAACCACTTTACGCACTTGTGTTCGTGCAGGAAACCACTTTTTCACTTGTATTGGTGTGGAAAATACACTTTTTGCACTTGTGATAGTGTTGAAAAACCACTTTTCGCACTTGTGTTAGTGTTGAAAAACCACTTTTCGCACTTGTGTTGGTGCAGGAAACCACTTTTGCACTTGTATTAGTGTGGAAAAAACACTTTTCGCACTTGTGTTTGTGTTGAAAAACCACTTTTCGCACTTGTGTTAGTGTTGAAAAACCACTTTTCGCACTTGTGTTAGTGTTGAAAAACCACTTTTCGCACTTGTGTTAGTGTTGAAAAACCACTTTTCGCACTTGTTTTAGTGTTGAAAAACCACTTTTCGCACTTGTGTTGGTGCAGGAAACCACTTTTGCACTTGCATTAGTGTGGAAAAAACACTTTTCGCACTTGTGTTAGTGTTGAAAAACCACTTTTTGCACTTGTGTTGGTGCAGGAAACCACTTTTGCACTTGTATTAGTGTGGTAAAAACACTTTTCGCACTTGCGTTAGGGTTGAAAAACCACTTTTTGCTCTTGTGTAAGGGGTGAAAAACCACTTTTCGCACTTGTGTTAGTGTTGAAAAATCACTTTTCGCACTTGTGTTAGTGTTGAAAAACCACTTTTCGCACTTGTGTTGGTGCAGGAAACCACTTTTGCGCTTGTATTAGTGTGGAAAAAACACTTTTCGCACTTGTGTTAGTGTTGAAAAACCACTTTTCGCACTTGTGTTAGTGTTGAAAAACCACTTTTCGCACTTGTGTTAGTGTTGAAAAACCACTTTTCGCACTTGTGTTGGTGCAGGAAACCACTTTTGCACTTGTATTAGTGTGGAAAAAACACTTTTCGCACTTGTGTTAGTGTTGAAAAACCACTTTTCGCACTTGTGTTAGTGTTGAAAAACCACTTTTCACACTTGTGTTGGTGCAGGAAACCACTTTTGCACTTGTATTATTGTGGAAAAAACACTTTTCGCACTTGTGTCAGTGTTGAAAAACCACTTTTCGCACTTGTGTTAGTGTTGAAAAATCACTTTTCGCACTTGTGTTAGTGTTGAAAAACCACTTTTTGCACTTGTGTTGGTGCAGGAAACCACTTTTGCACTTGTATTAGTGTGGAAAAAACACTTTTCGCACTTGTGTTAGTGTTGAAAAACCACTTTTCGCACTTGTGTTAGTGTTGAAAAACCACTTTTCGCACTTGTGTTGGTGCAGGAAACCACTTTTGCACTTGTATTAGTGTGGAAAAAACACTTTTCGCTCTTGTGTTAGTGTTGAAAAACCACTTTTCGCACTTGTGTTGGTGTTGAAAAACCACTTTTCACATTTGTGTTAGTGTTGAAAAACCACTTTTCGCACTTGTGTTGGTGCAGGAAACCACTTTTGCACTTGTATTAGTGTGGAAAAACCACTTTTAGCACTTGTGTTAGTGTTGAAAATCCATTTTTACCTTCGCAAAAGCGGAAGGTTATGTTTTGATCGCTGTGTATTTATTTGTATGTCTGTGTGTGTGTGTGTATGTTATTCGCATAACTCAAAAAGTATTCAACCGAATTGCATGAAATTTGGTGGGATGATTGGTTATTATACGGGACACATTTGATTAGATTTTGGGAGCAATCGGGTCAAAGGTCAAGGTCAAGGTCACGAAAAGGTCAAAATCGTATTTTTGTTGTTCTGTTCCCTACACTCCCATGCCAAGTACAGAACAGTAGCTGCGGCGAAGGTATGCGCTCTACCGAGTGCCCGTTCTAGTTCGCACTTGTGTTAGTGTTGAAAAACCACTTTTCGCACTTGTGTTGGTGCAGGAAACCACTTTTGCACTTGTATTAGTGTGGAAAATCCACTTTTCGCACTTGTGTTAGTGTTGAAAAACCACTTTTCGAACTTGTGTTAGTGTTGAAAAACCACTTTTTGCACTTGTGTTGGTGCAGGAAACCACTTTTGCACTTGTATTAGTGTGGAAAAAACACTTTTCGCACTTGTGTTAGTGTTGAAAAACCACTTTTCGCACTTGTGTTAGTGTTCAAAAACCACTTTATGCACTTGTGTTAGTGTTGAAAAACCACTTTTCCCACTTGTGTTAGTGATGAAAAACCACTTTTCGCACTTGTGTTGGTGCAGGAAACCACTTTTGCACTTGTATTAGTGTGGAAAAAACACTTTTCGCACTTGTGTTAGTGTTGAAAAACCACTTTTCGCACCTGTGTTAGTGTTGAAAAACCACTTTTCGCACTTGTGTTGGTGCAGGAAACCACTTTTGCACTTGTATTAGTGTGGAACAAAACACTTTTCGCACTTGTGTTAGTGTTGAAAAACCACTTTTCGCACTTGTGTTAGTGTTGAAATCCCACTTTTCGCACTTGTGTTGGTGCAGGAAACCACTTTTGCACTTGTATTAATGTGGAAAAAACACTTTTCGCACTTGTGTTAGTGTTGAAAAACCACTTTTCGCACTTGTGTTAGTGTTGAAAAACCACTTTTCGTACTTGTGTTGGTGCAAGAAACCACTTTTGCACTTGTATTAGTGTGGAAAAAACACTTTTCGCACTTGTGTTAGTGTTGAAAAACCAATTTTCGCACTTGTGTTAGTGTTGAAAAACCACTTTTTGCACTTGTGTTAGTGTTGAAAAACCACTTTTCGCACTTGTGTTGGTGCAGGAAACCACTTTTGCACTTGTATTAGTGTGGAAAAACCACTTTACGCACTTGTGTTAGTGTTGAAAAACCACTTTTCGCACTTGTGTTAGTGTTGAAAAACCACTTTACGCACTTGTGTTGGTGCAGGAAACCACTTTTTCACTTGTATTGGTGTGGAAAATACACTTTTTGCACTTGTGATAGTGTTGAAAAACCACTTTTCGCACTTGTGTTAGTGTTGAAAAACCACTTTTCGCACTTGTGTTGGTGCAGGAAACCACTTTTGCACTTGTATTAGTGTGGAAAAAACACTTTTCGCACTTGTGTTTGTGTTGAAAAACCACTTTTCGCACTTGTGTTAGTGTTGAAAAACCACTTTTCGCACTTGTGTTAGTGTTGAAAAACCACTTTTCGCACTTGTGTTAGTGTTGAAAAACCACTTTTCGCACTTGTTTTAGTGTTGAAAAACCACTTTTCGCACTTGTGTTGGTGCAGGAAACCACTTTTGCACTTGCATTAGTGTGGAAAAAACACTTTTCGCACTTGTGTTAGTGTTGAAAAACCACTTTTTGCACTTGTGTTGGTGCAGGAAACCACTTTTGCACTTGTATTAGTGTGGTAAAAACACTTTTCGCACTTGCGTTAGGGTTGAAAAACCACTTTTTGCTCTTGTGTAAGGGGTGAAAAACCACTTTTCGCACTTGTGTTAGTGTTGAAAAATCACTTTTCGCACTTGTGTTAGTGTTGAAAAACCACTTTTCGCACTTGTGTTGGTGCAGGAAACCACTTTTGCGCTTGTATTAGTGTGGAAAAAACACTTTTCGCACTTGTGTTAGTGTTGAAAAACCACTTTTCGCACTTGTGTTAGTGTTGAAAAACCACTTTTCGCACTTGTGTTAGTGTTGAAAAACCACTTTTCGCACTTGTGTTGGTGCAGGAAACCACTTTTGCACTTGTATTAGTGTGGAAAAAACACTTTTCGCACTTGTGTTAGTGTTGAAAAACCACTTTTCGCACTTGTGTTAGTGTTGAAAAACCACTTTTCACACTTGTGTTGGTGCAGGAAACCACTTTTGCACTTGTATTATTGTGGAAAAAACACTTTTCGCACTTGTATTATTGTGGAAAAAACACTTTTCGCACTTGTGTTAGTGTTGAAAAACCACTTTTCGCACTTGTGTTAGTGTTGAAAAACCACTTTTCGCACTTGTGTTGGTGCAGGAAACCACTTTTGCACTTGTATTAGTGTGGAAAAAACACTTTTCGCACTTGTGTTAGTGTTGAAAAACCACTTTTCGCACTTGTGTTAGTGTTGAAAAACCACTTTTCACACTTGTGTTGGTGCAGGAAACCACTTTTGCACTTGTATTATTGTGGAAAAAACACTTTTCGCACTTGTGTCAGTGTTGAAAAACCACTTTTCGCACTTGTGTTAGTGTTGAAAAATCACTTTTCGCACTTGTGTTAGTGTTGAAAAACCACTTTTTGCACTTGTGTTGGTGCAGGAAACCACTTTTGCACTTGTATTAGTGTGGAAAAAACACTTTTCGCACTTGTGTTAGTGTTGAAAAACCACTTTTCACACTTGTGTTGGTGCAGGAAACCACTTTTGCACTTGTATTATTGTGGAAAAAACACTTTTCGCACTTGTGTTAGTGTTGAAAAACCACTTTTCGCACTTGTGTTAGTGTTGAAAAACCACTTTTCGCACTTGTGTTAGTGTTGAAAAACCACTTTTCGCACTTGTGTTGGTGCAGGAAACCACTTTTGCACTTGTATTAGTGTGGAAAAAACACTTTTCGCACTTGTGTTAGTGTTGAAAACCACTTTTCGCACTTGTGTTAGTGTTGAAAAACCACTTTTCACACTTGTGTTGGTGCAGGAAACCACTTTTGCACTTGTATTATTGTGGAAAAAACACTTTTCGCACTTGTGTCAGTGTTGAAAAACCACTTTTCGCACTTGTGTTAGTGTTTGAAAAATCACTTTTCGCACTGTGTTAGTGTTGAAAAACCACTTTTTGCACTTGTGTTGGTGCAGGAAACCACTTTTGCACTTGTATTAGTGTGGAAAAAACACTTTTCGCACTTGTGTTAGTGTTGAAAAACCACTTTTCGCACTTGTGTTAGTGTTGAAAAACCACTTTTCGCACTTGTGTTGGTGCAGGAAACCACTTTTGCACTTGTATTAGTGTGGAAAAAACACTTTTCGCTCTTGTGTTAGTGTTGAAAAACCACTTTTCGCACTTGTGTTGGTGTTGAAAAACCACTTTTCACATTTGTGTTAGTGTTGAAAAACCACTTTTCGCACTTGTGTTGGTGCAGGAAACCACTTTTGCACTTGTATTAGTGTGGAAAAACCACTTTTAGCACTTGTGTTAGTGTTGAAAATCCATTTTTACCTTCGCAAAAGCGGAAGGTTATGTTTTGATCGCTGTGTATTTATTTGTATGTCTGTGTGTGTGTGTGTATGTTATTCGCATAACTCAAAAAGTATTCAACCGAATTGCATGAAATTTGGTGGGATGATTGGTTATTATACGGGACACATTTGATTAGATTTTGGGAGCAATCGGGTCAAAGGTCAAGGTCAAGGTCACGAAAAGGTCAAAATCGTATTTTTGTTGTTCTGTTCCCTACACTCCCATGCCAAGTACAGAACAGTAGCTGCGGCGAAGGTATGCGCTCTACCGAGTGCCCGTTCTAGTTCGCACTTGTGTTAGTGTTGAAAAACCACTTTTCGCACTTGTGTTGGTGCAGGAAACCACTTTTGCACTTGTATTAGTGTGGAAAATCCACTTTTCGCACTTGTGTTAGTGTTGAAAAACCACTTTTCGAACTTGTGTTAGTGTTGAAAAACCACTTTTTGCACTTGTGTTGGTGCAGGAAACCACTTTTGCACTTGTATTAGTGTGGAAAAAACACTTTTCGCACTTGTGTTAGTGTTGAAAAACCACTTTTCGCACTTGTGTTAGTGTTCAAAAACCACTTTATGCACTTGTGTTAGTGTTGAAAAACCACTTTTCCCACTTGTGTTAGTGATGAAAAACCACTTTTCGCACTTGTGTTGGTGCAGGAAACCACTTTTGCACTTGTATTAGTGTGGAAAAAACACTTTTCGCACTTGTGTTAGTGTTGAAAAACCACTTTTCGCACCTGTGTTAGTGTTGAAAAACCACTTTTCGCACTTGTGTTGGTGCAGGAAACCACTTTTGCACTTGTATTAGTGTGGAACAAAACACTTTTCGCACTTGTGTTAGTGTTGAAAAACCACTTTTCGCACTTGTGTTAGTGTTGAAATCCCACTTTTCGCACTTGTGTTGGTGCAGGAAACCACTTTTGCACTTGTATTAATGTGGAAAAAACACTTTTCGCACTTGTGTTAGTGTTGAAAAACCACTTTTCGCACTTGTGTTAGTGTTGAAAAACCACTTTTCGTACTTGTGTTGGTGCAAGAAACCACTTTTGCACTTGTATTAGTGTGGAAAAAACACTTTTCGCACTTGTGTTAGTGTTGAAAAACCAATTTTCGCACTTGTGTTAGTGTTGAAAAACCACTTTTTGCACTTGTGTTAGTGTTGAAAAACCACTTTTCGCACTTGTGTTGGTGCAGGAAACCACTTTTGCACTTGTATTAGTGTGGAAAAACCACTTTACGCACTTGTGTTAGTGTTGAAAAACCACTTTTCGCACTTGTGTTAGTGTTGAAAAACCACTTTACGCACTTGTGTTGGTGCAGGAAACCACTTTTTCACTTGTATTGGTGTGGAAAATACACTTTTTGCACTTGTGATAGTGTTGAAAAACCACTTTTCGCACTTGTGTTAGTGTTGAAAAACCACTTTTCGCACTTGTGTTGGTGCAGGAAACCACTTTTGCACTTGTATTAGTGTGGAAAAAACACTTTTCGCACTTGTGTTTGTGTTGAAAAACCACTTTTCGCACTTGTGTTAGTGTTGAAAAACCACTTTTCGCACTTGTGTTAGTGTTGAAAAACCACTTTTCGCACTTGTGTTAGTGTTGAAAAACCACTTTTCGCACTTGTTTTAGTGTTGAAAAACCACTTTTCGCACTTGTGTTGGTGCAGGAAACCACTTTTGCACTTGCATTAGTGTGGAAAAAACACTTTTCGCACTTGTGTTAGTGTTGAAAAACCACTTTTTGCACTTGTGTTGGTGCAGGAAACCACTTTTGCACTTGTATTAGTGTGGTAAAAACACTTTTCGCACTTGCGTTAGGGTTGAAAAACCACTTTTTGCTCTTGTGTAAGGGGTGAAAAACCACTTTTCGCACTTGTGTTAGTGTTGAAAAATCACTTTTCGCACTTGTGTTAGTGTTGAAAAACCACTTTTCGCACTTGTGTTGGTGCAGGAAACCACTTTTGCGCTTGTATTAGTGTGGAAAAAACACTTTTCGCACTTGTGTTAGTGTTGAAAAACCACTTTTCGCACTTGTGTTAGTGTTGAAAAACCACTTTTCGCACTTGTGTTAGTGTTGAAAAACCACTTTTCGCACTTGTGTTGGTGCAGGAAACCACTTTTGCACTTGTATTAGTGTGGAAAAAACACTTTTCGCACTTGTGTTAGTGTTGAAAAACCACTTTTCGCACTTGTGTTAGTGTTGAAAAACCACTTTTCACACTTGTGTTGGTGCAGGAAACCACTTTTGCACTTGTATTATTGTGGAAAAAACACTTTTCGCACTTGTATCAGTGTTGAAAAACCACTTTTCGCACTTGTGTTAGTGTTGAAAAATCACTTTTCGCACTTGTGTTAGTGTTGAAAAACCACTTTTTGCACTTGTGTTGGTGCAGGAAACCACTTTTGCACTTGTATTAGTGTGGAAAAAACACTTTTCGCACTTGTGTTAGTGTTGAAAAACCACTTTTCGCACTTGTGTTAGTGTTGAAAAACCACTTTTCGCACTTGTGTTGGTGCAGGAAACCACTTTTGCACTTGTATTAGTGTGGAAAAAACACTTTTCGCTCTTGTGTTAGTGTTGAAAAACCACTTTTCGCACTTGTGTTGGTGTTGAAAAACCACTTTTCACATTTGTGTTAGTGTTGAAAAACCACTTTTCGCACTTGTGTTGGTGCAGGAAACCACTTTTGCACTTGTATTAGTGTGGAAAAACCACTTTTAGCACTTGTGTTAGTGTTGAAAATCCATTTTTACCTTCGCAAAAGCGGAAGGTTATGTTTTGATCGCTGTGTATTTATTTGTATGTCTGTGTGTGTGTGTGTATGTTATTCGCATAACTCAAAAAGTATTCAACCGAATTGCATGAAATTTGGTGGGATGATTGGTTATTATACGGGACACATTTGATTAGATTTTGGGAGCAATCGGGTCAAAGGTCAAGGTCAAGGTCACGAAAAGGTCAAAATCGTATTTTTGTTGTTCTGTTCCCTACACTCCCATGCCAAGTACAGAACAGTAGCTGCGGCGAAGGTATGCGCTCTACCGAGTGCCCGTTCTAGTTCGCACTTGTGTTAGTGTTGAAAAACCACTTTTCGCACTTGTGTTGGTGCAGGAAACCACTTTTGCACTTGTATTAGTGTGGAAAATCCACTTTTTGCACTTGTGATAGTGTTGAAAAACCACTTTACGCACTTGTGTTAGTGTTGAAAAACCACTTTTCGCACTTGTGTTAGTGTTGAAAAACCACTTTTCGCACTTGTGTTGGTGCAGGAAACCACTTTTGCACTTGTATTAGTGTGGAAAAAACACTTTTCGCACTTGTGTTAGTGTTGAAAAACCACTTTTCGAACTTGTGTTAGTGTTGAAAAACCACTTTTTGCACTTGTGTTGGTGCAGGAAACCACTTTTGCACTTGTATTAGTGTGGAAAAAACACTTTTCGCACTTGTGTTAGTGTTGAAAAACCACTTTTCGCACTTGTGTTAGTGTTCAAAAACCACTTTATGCACTTGTGTTAGTGTTGAAAAACCACTTTTCCCACTTGTGTTAGTGATGAAAAACCACTTTTCGCACTTGTGTTGGTGCAGGAAACCACTTTTGCACTTGTATTAGTGTGGAAAAAACACTTTTCGCACTTGTGTTAGTGTTGAAAAACCACTTTTCGCACCTGTGTTAGTGTTGAAAAACCACTTTTCGCACTTGTGTTGGTGCAGGAAACCACTTTTGCACTTGTATTAGTGTGGAACAAAACACTTTTCGCACTTGTGTTAGTGTTGAAAAACCACTTTTCGCACTTGTGTTAGTGTTGAAATCCCACTTTTCGCACTTGTGTTGGTGCAGGAAACCACTTTTGCACTTGTATTAATGTGGAAAAAACACTTTTCGCACTTGTGTTAGTGTTGAAAAACCACTTTTCGCACTTGTGTTAGTGTTGAAAAACCACTTTTCGTACTTGTGTTGGTGCAAGAAACCACTTTTGCACTTGTATTAGTGTGGAAAAAACACTTTTCGCACTTGTGTTAGTGTTGAAAAACCAATTTTCGCACTTGTGTTAGTGTTGAAAAACCACTTTTTGCACTTGTGTTAGTGTTGAAAAACCACTTTTCGCACTTGTGTTGGTGCAGGAAACCACTTTTGCACTTGTATTAGTGTGGAAAAACCACTTTACGCACTTGTGTTAGTGTTGAAAAACCACTTTTCGCACTTGTGTTAGTGTTGAAAAACCACTTTACGCACTTGTGTTGGTGCAGGAAACCACTTTTTCACTTGTATTGGTGTGGAAAATACACTTTTTGCACTTGTGATAGTGTTGAAAAACCACTTTTCGCACTTGTGTTAGTGTTGAAAAACCACTTTTCGCACTTGTGTTAGTGTTGAAAAACCACTTTTCGTACTTGTGTTGGTGCAAGAAACCACTTTTGCACTTGTATTAGTGTGGAAAAAACACTTTTCGCACTTGTGTTAGTGTTGAAAAACCACTTTTGCACTTGTATTAATGTGGAAAAAACACTTTTCGCACTTGTGTTAGTGTTGAAAAACCACTTTTCGCACTTGTGTTAGTGTTGAAAAACCACTTTTCGCACTTGTGTTAGTGTTGAAATCCCACTTTTCGCACTTGTGTTGGTGCAGGAAACCACTTTTGCACTTGTATTAATGTGGAAAAAACACTTTTCGCACTTGTGTTAGTGTTGAAAAACCACTTTTCGCACTTGTGTTAGTGTTGAAAAACCACTTTTCGTACTTGTGTTGGTGCAAGAAACCACTTTTGCACTTGTATTAGTGTGGAAAAAACACTTTTCGCACTTGTGTTAGTGTTGAAAAACCAATTTTCGCACTTGTGTTAGTGTTGAAAAACCACTTTTTGCACTTGTGTTAGTGTTGAAAAACCAATTTTCGCACTTGTGTTGGTGCAGGAAACCACTTTTGCACTTGTATTAGTGTGGAAAAACCACTTTACGCACTTGTGTTAGTGTTGAAAAACCACTTTTCGCACTTGTGTTAGTGTTGAAAAACCACTTTACGCACTTGTGTTGGTGCAGGAAACCACTTTTTCACTTGTATTGGTGTGGAAAATACACTTTTTGCACTTGTGATAGTGTTGAAAAACCACTTTTCGCACTTGTGTTAGTGTTGAAAAACCACTTTACGCACTTGTGTTGGTGCAGGAAACCACTTTTGCACTTGTATTAGTGTGGAAAAAACACTTTTCGCACTTGTGTTAGTGTTGAAAAACCACTTTTCGCACTTGTGTTAGTGTTGAAAAACCACTTTTCACACTTGTGTTGGTGCAGGAAACCACTTTTGCACTTGTATTATTGTGGAAAAAACACTTTTCGCACTTGTGTCAGTGTTGAAAAACCACTTTTCGCACTTGTGTTAGTGTTGAAAAATCACTTTTCGCACTTGTGTTAGTGTTGAAAAACCACTTTTTGCACTTGTGTTGGTGCAGGAAACCACTTTTGCACTTGTATTAGTGTGGAAAAAACACTTTTCGCACTTGTGTTAGTGTTGAAAAACCACTTTTCGCACTTGTGTTAGTGTTGAAAAACCACTTTTCGCACTTGTGTTGGTGCAGGAAACCACTTTTGCACTTGTATTAGTGTGGAAAAAACACTTTTCGCTCTTGTGTTAGTGTTGAAAAACCACTTTTCGCACTTGTGTTGGTGTTGAAAAACGACTTTTCACATTTGTGTTAGTGTTGAAAAACCACTTTTCGCACTTGTGTTGGTGCAGGAAACCACTTTTGCACTTGTATTAGTGTGGAAAAACCACTTTTAGCACTTGTGTTAGTGTTGAAAATCCATTTTTACCTTCGCAAAAGCGGAAGGTTATGTTTTGATCGCTGTGTATTTATTTGTATGTCTGTGTGTGTGTGTGTATGTTATTCGCATAACTCAAAAAGTATTCAACCGAATTGCATGAAATTTGGTGGGATGATTGGTTATTATACGGGACACATTTGATTAGATTTTGGGAGCAATCGGGTCAAAGGTCAAGGTCAAGGTCACGAAAAGGTCAAAATCGTATTTTTGTTGTTCTGTTCCCTACACTCCCATGCCAAGTACAGAACAGTAGCTGCGGCGAAGGTATGCGCTCTACCGAGTGCCCGTTCTAGTTCGCACTTGTGTTAGTGTTGAAAAACCACTTTTCGCACTTGTGTTGGTGCAGGAAACCACTTTTGCACTTGTATTAGTGTGGAAAATCCACTTTTTGCACTTGTGATAGTGTTGAAAAACCACTTTACGCACTTGTGTTAGTGTTGAAAAACCACTTTTCGCACTTGTGTTAGTGTTGAAAAACCACTTTTCGCACTTGTGTTGGTGCAGGAAACCACTTTTGCACTTGTATTAGTGTGGAAAAAACACTTTTCGCACTTGTGTTAGTGTTGAAAAACCACTTTTCGAACTTGTGTTAGTGTTGAAAAACCACTTTTTGCACTTGTGTTGGTGCAGGAAACCACTTTTGCACTTGTATTAGTGTGGAAAAAACACTTTTCGCACTTGTGTTAGTGTTGAAAAACCACTTTTCGCACTTGTGTTAGTGTTCAAAAACCACTTTATGCACTTGTGTTAGTGTTGAAAAACCACTTTTCCCACTTGTGTTAGTGATGAAAAACCACTTTTCGCACTTGTGTTGGTGCAGGAAACCACTTTTGCACTTGTATTAGTGTGGAAAAAACACTTTTCGCACTTGTGTTAGTGTTGAAAAACCACTTTTCGCACCTGTGTTAGTGTTGAAAAACCACTTTTCGCACTTGTGTTGGTGCAGGAAACCACTTTTGCACTTGTATTAGTGTGGAACAAAACACTTTTCGCACTTGTGTTAGTGTTGAAAAACCACTTTTTGCACTTGTGTTAGTGTTGAAATCCCACTTTTCGCACTTGTGTTGGTGCAGGAAACCACTTTTGCACTTGTATTAATGTGGAAAAAACACTTTTCGCACTTGTGTTAGTGTTGAAAAACCACTTTTCGCACTTGTGTTAGTGTTGAAAAACCACTTTTCGTACTTGTGTTGGTGCAAGAAACCACTTTTGCACTTGTATTAGTGTGGAAAAAACACTTTTCGCACTTGTGTTAGTGTTGAAAAACCAATTTTCGCACTTGTGTTAGTGTTGAAAAACCACTTTTTGCACTTGTGTTAGTGTTGAAAAACCACTTTTCGCACTTGTGTTGGTGCAGGAAACCACTTTTGCACTTGTATTAGTGTGGAAAAACCACTTTACGCACTTGTGTTAGTGTTGAAAAACCACTTTTCGCACTTGTGTTAGTGTTGAAAAACCACTTTACGCACTTGTGTTGGTGCAGGAAACCACTTTTTCACTTGTATTGGTGTGGAAAATACACTTTTTGCACTTGTGATAGTGTTGAAAAACCACTTTTCGCACTTGTGTTAGTGTTGAAAAACCACTTTTCGCACTTGTGTTAGTGTTGAAAAACCACTTTTCGTACTTGTGTTGGTGCAAGAAACCACTTTTGCACTTGTATTAGTGTGGAAAAAACACTTTTCGCACTTGTGTTAGTGTTGAAAAACCACTTTTGCACTTGTATTAATGTGGAAAAAACACTTTTCGCACTTGTGTTAGTGTTGAAAAACCACTTTTCGCACTTGTGTTAGTGTTGAAAAACCACTTTTCGCACTTGTGTTAGTGTTGAAATCCCACTTTTCGCACTTGTGTTGGTGCAGGAAACCACTTTTGCACTTGTATTAATGTGGAAAAAACACTTTTCGCACTTGTGTTAGTGTTGAAAAACCACTTTTCGCACTTGTGTTAGTGTTGAAAAACCACTTTTCGTACTTGTGTTGGTGAAGAAACCACTTTTGCACTTGTATTAGTGTGGAAAAAACACTTTTCGCACTTGTGTTAGTGTTGAAAAACCAATTTTCGCACTTGTGTTAGTGTTGAAAAACCACTTTTTGCACTTGTGTTAGTGTTGAAAAACCAATTTTCGCACTTGTGTTGGTGCAGGAAACCACTTTTGCACTTGTATTAGTGTGGAAAAACCACTTTACGCACTTGTGTTAGTGTTGAAAAACCACTTTTCGCACTTGTGTTAGTGTTGAAAAACCACTTTACGCACTTGTGTTGGTGCAGGAAACCACTTTTTCACTTGTATTGGTGTGGAAAATACACTTTTTGCACTTGTGATAGTGTTGAAAAACCACTTTTCGCACTTGTGTTAGTGTTGAAAAACCACTTTACGCACTTGTGTTGGTGCAGGAAACCACTTTTGCACTTGTATTAGTGTGGAAAAAACACTTTTCGCACTTGTGTTAGTGTTGAAAAACCACTTTTCGCACTTGTGTTAGTGTTGAAAAACCACTTTTCACACTTGTGTTGGTGCAGGAAACCACTTTTGCACTTGTATTATTGTGGAAAAAACACTTTTCGCACTTGTGTCAGTGTTGAAAAACCACTTTTCGCACTTGTGTTAGTGTTGAAAAATCACTTTTCGCACTTGTGTTAGTGTTGAAAAACCACTTTTTGCACTTGTGTTGGTGCAGGAAACCACTTTTGCACTTGTATTAGTGTGGAAAAAACACTTTTCGCACTTGTGTTAGTGTTGAAAAACCACTTTTCGCACTTGTGTTAGTGTTGAAAAACCACTTTTCGCACTTGTGTTGGTGCAGGAAACCACTTTTGCACTTGTATTAGTGTGGAAAAAACACTTTTCGCTCTTGTGTTAGTGTTGAAAAACCACTTTTCGCACTTGTGTTGGTGTTGAAAAACGACTTTTCACATTTGTGTTAGTGTTGAAAAACCACTTTTCGCACTTGTGTTGGTGCAGGAAACCACTTTTGCACTTGTATTAGTGTGGAAAAACCACTTTTAGCACTTGTGTTAGTGTTGAAAATCCATTTTTACCTTCGCAAAAGCGGAAGGTTATGTTTTGATCGCTGTGTATTTATTTGTATGTCTGTGTGTGTGTGTGTATATGTTATTCGCATAACTCAAAAAGTATTCAACCGAATTGCATGAAATTTGGTGGGATGATTGGTTATTATACGGGACACATTTGATTAGATTTTGGGAGCAATCGGGTCAAAGGTCAAGGTCAAGGTCACGAAAAGGTCAAAATCGTATTTTTGTTGTTCTGTTCCCTACACTCCCATGCCAAGTACAGAACAGTAGCTGCGGCGAAGGTATGCGCTCTACCGAGTGCCCGTTCTAGTTCGCACTTGTGTTAGTGTTGAAAAACCACTTTTCGCACTTGTGTTGGTGCAGGAAACCACTTTTGCACTTGTATTAGTGTGGAAAATCCACTTTTTGCACTTGTGATAGTGTTGAAAAACCACTTTACGCACTTGTGTTAGTGTTGAAAAACCACTTTTCGCACTTGTGTTAGTGTTGAAAAACCACTTTTCGCACTTGTGTTGGTGCAGGAAACCACTTTTGCACTTGTATTAGTGTGGAAAAAACACTTTTCGCACTTGTGTTAGTGTTGAAAAACCACTTTTCGAACTTGTGTTAGTGTTGAAAAACCACTTTTTGCACTTGTGTTGGTGCAGGAAACCACTTTTGCACTTGTATTAGTGTGGAAAAAACACTTTTCGCACTTGTGTTAGTGTTGAAAAACCACTTTTCGCACTTGTGTTAGTGTTCAAAAACCACTTTATGCACTTGTGTTAGTGTTGAAAAACCACTTTTCCCACTTGTGTTAGTGATGAAAAACCACTTTTCGCACTTGTGTTGGTGCAGGAAACCACTTTTGCACTTGTATTAGTGTGGAAAAAACACTTTTCGCACTTGTGTTAGTGTTGAAAAACCACTTTTCGCACCTGTGTTAGTGTTGAAAAACCACTTTTCGCACTTGTGTTGGTGCAGGAAACCACTTTTGCACTTGTATTAGTGTGGAACAAAACACTTTTCGCACTTGTGTTAGTGTTGAAAAACCACTTTTTGCACTTGTGTTAGTGTTGAAATCCCACTTTTCGCACTTGTGTTGGTGCAGGAAACCACTTTTGCACTTGTATTAATGTGGAAAAAACACTTTTCGCACTTGTGTTAGTGTTGAAAAACCACTTTTCGCACTTGTGTTAGTGTTGAAAAACCACTTTTCGTACTTGTGTTGGTGCAAGAAACCACTTTTGCACTTGTATTAGTGTGGAAAAAACACTTTTCGCACTTGTGTTAGTGTTGAAAAACCAATTTTCGCACTTGTGTTAGTGTTGAAAAACCACTTTTTGCACTTGTGTTAGTGTTGAAAAACCACTTTTCGCACTTGTGTTGGTGCAGGAAACCACTTTTGCACTTGTATTAGTGTGGAAAAACCACTTTACGCACTTGTGTTAGTGTTGAAAAACCACTTTTCGCACTTGTGTTAGTGTTGAAAAACCACTTTACGCACTTGTGTTGGTGCAGGAAACCACTTTTTCACTTGTATTGGTGTGGAAAATACACTTTTTGCACTTGTGATAGTGTTGAAAAACCACTTTTCGCACTTGTGTTAGTGTTGAAAAACCACTTTTCGCACTTGTGTTGGTGCAGGAAACCACTTTTGCACTTGTATTAGTGTGGAAAAAACACTTTTCGCACTTGTGTTTGTGTTGAAAAACCACTTTTCGCACTTGTGTTAGTGTTGAAAAACCACTTTTCGCACTTGTGTTAGTGTTGAAAAACCACTTTTCGCACTTGTGTTTGTGCAGGAAACCACTTTTGCACTTGTATTAGTGTGGAAAAAACACTTTTCACACTTGTGTTAGTGTTGAAAAACCACTTTTCGCACTTGTGTTAGTGTTGAAAAACCACTTTTCGCACTTGTGTTGGTGCAGGAAACCACTTTTGCACTTGTATTAGTGTGGAAAAAACACTTTTCGCACTTGTGTTAGTGTTGAAAAACCACTTTTCGCACTTGTGTTAGTGTTGAAAAACCACTTTTCGCACTTGTGTTGGTGCAGGAAACCACTTTTGCACTTGTATTAGTGTGGAAAAAACACTTTTCGCACTTGTGTTAGTGTTGAAAAACCACTTTTCGCACTTGTGTTAGTGTTGAAAAACGACTTTTCGCACTTGTGTTGGTGCAGGAAACCACTTTTGCACTTGTATTAGTGTGGAAAAAACACTTTTCGCACTTGTGTTCGTGTTGAAAAACCACTTTTCGCACTTGTATTAGTGTTTAAAAACCACTTTTTGCACTTGTGTTAGTGTTGAAAAACCACTTTTCGCACTTGTGTTGGTGCAGGAAACCACTTTTGCACTTGTATTAGTGTGGAAAAACCACTTTTCGCACTTGTGTTAGTGTTGAAAAACCACTTTTCGCACTTGTGTTAGTGTTGAAAAACCACTTTTTGCACTTGTGTTGGTGCAGGAAACCACTTTTGCACTTGTATTAGTGTGGTAAAAACACTTTTCGCACTTGCGTTAGGGTTGAAAAACCACTTTTTGCTCTTGTGTAAGGTGTGAAAAACCACTTTTCGCACTTGTGTTAGTGTTGAAAAATCACTTTTCGCACTTGTGTTAGTGTAGAAAAACCACTTTTCGCACTTGTGTTGGTGCAGGAAACCACTTTTGCGCTTGTATTAGTGTGGAAAAAACACTTTTCGCACTTGTGTTAGTGTTGAAAAACCACTTTTCGCACTTGTGTTAGTGTTGAAAAACCACTTTTCGCACTTGTGTTAGTGTTGAAAAACCACTTTACGCACTTGTGTTAGCGTTGAAAAACCACTTTTCGCACTTGTGTTAGTGTTGAAAAACCACTTTTCGCACTTGTGTTAGTGTTGAAAAAACACTTTTCGCACTTGTGTTAGCGTTGAAAAACCACTTTTCGTACTTGTGTTAGTGTTGAAAAACCACTTTACGCCCTTGTGTTGGTGCAGGAAACCACTTTTGCACTTGTATTAGTGTGGAAAAAACACTTTTCGCACTTGTGTTAGTGTTGAAAAACCACTTTTCGCACTTGTGTTAGTGTTGAATAACCACTTTTCGCACTTGTGTTGGTGCAGGAAACCTCTTTTGCACTTGTATTAGTGTGGAAAAAACACTTTTCGCACTTGTGTTAGTGTTGAAAAACCACTTTTCGCACTTGTGTTAGGGTTGAAAAACCACTTTTCGCACTTGTGTTAGTGTTGAAAAACCACTTTTCGGACTTGTGATAGTGTTGAAAAACCACTTTTCGCACTTGTGTTGGTGCAGGAAACCACTTTTGCACTTGTATTAGTGTGGAAAAAACACTTTTCGCACTTGTGTTAGCGTTGAAAAACCACTTTTCGCACTTGTATTAGTGTTGAAAAACCACTTTACGCACTTGTGTTGGTGCAGGAAACCACTTTTGCACTTGTATTATTGTGGAAAAACACTTTTTGCACTTGTGATAGTGTTGAAAAACCACTTTTCGCACTTGTGTTAGTGTTGAAAAACCACTTTTCGCACTTGTGTTGGTGCAGGAAACCACTTTTCGCACTTGTGTTGGTGCAGGAAACCACTTTTGCACTTGTATTAGTGTGGAAAAAACACTTTTCGCACTTGTGTTAGTGTTGAAAAACCACTTTTCGCACTTGTGTTAGTGTTGAAAAACCACTTTTCACACTTGTGTTAGTGTTGAATAACCACTTTTCGCACTTGTGTTGGTGCAGGAAACCACTTTTGCACTTGTATTAGTGTGGAAAAAACACTTTTCGCACTTGTGTTAGTGTTGAAAAACCACTTTTCGCACCTGTGTTAGTGTTGAAAAACCACTTTTCGCACTTGTGTTGATGCAGGAAACCACTTTTGCACTTGTATTAGTGTGGAACAAAACACTTTTCGCACTTGTGTTAGTGTTGAAAAACCACTTTTCGCACTTGTGTTAGTGTTGAAATCCCACTTTTCGCACTTGTGTTGGTGCAGGAAACCACTTTTGCACTTGTATTAGTGTGGAAAAAACACTTTTCGCACTTGTGTTAGTGTTGAAAAACCACTTTTCGCACTTGTGTTGGTGCAGGAAACCACTTTTGCACTTGTATTAGTGTGGAAAAACCACTTTTCGCACTTGTGTTAGTGTTGAAAAACCACTTTTCGCACTTGTGTTAGTGTTGAAAAACCACTTTTTGCACTTGTGTTGGTGCAGGAAACCACTTTTGCACTTGTATTAGTGTGGTAAAAACACTTTTCGCACTTGCGTTAGGGTTGAAAAACCACTTTTTGCTCTTGTGTAAGGGGTGAAAAACCACTTTTCGCACTTGTGTTAGTGTTGAAAAATCACTTTTCGCACTTGTGTTAGTGTAGAAAAACCACTTTTCGCACTTGTGTTGGTGCAGGAAACCACTTTTGCGCTTGTATTAGTGTGGAAAAAACACTTTTCGCACTTGTGTTAGTGTTGAAAAACCACTTTTCGCACTTGTGTTAGTGTTGAAAAACCACTTTTCGCACTTGTGTTAGTGTTGAAAAACCACTTTACGCACTTGTGTTAGCGTTGAAAAACCACTTTTCGCACTTGTGTTAGTGTTGAAAAACCACTTTTCGCACTTGTGTTAGTGTTGAAAAAACACTTTTCGCACTTGTGTTAGCGTTGAAAAACCACTTTTCGTACTTGTGTTAGTGTTGAAAAACCACTTTACGCCCTTGTGTTGGTGCAGGAAACCACTTTTGCACTTGTATTAGTGTGGAAAAAACACTTTTCGCACTTGTGTTAGTGTTGAAAAACCACTTTTTCGCACTTGTGTTAGTGTTGAATAACCACTTTTCGCACTTGTGTTGGTGCAGGAAACCTCTTTTGCACTTGTATTAGTGTGGAAAAAACACTTTTCGCACTTGTGTTAGTGTTGAAAAACCACTTTTCGCACTTGTGTTAGGGTTGAAAAACCACTTTTCGCACTTGTGTTAGTGTTGAAAAACCACTTTTCGGACTTGTGATAGTGTTGAAAAACCACTTTTCGCACTTGTGTTGGTGCAGGAAACCACTTTTGCACTTGTATTAGTGTGGAAAAAACACTTTTCGCACTTGTGTTAGCGTTGAAAAACCACTTTTCGCACTTGTATTAGTGTTGAAAAACCACTTTACGCACTTGTGTTGGTGCAGGAAACCACTTTTGCACTTGTATTATTGTGGAAAAACACTTTTTGCACTTGTGATAGTGTTGAAAAACCACTTTTCGCACTTGTGTTAGTGTTGAAAAACCACTTTTCGCACTTGTGTTGGTGCAGGAAACCACTTTTGCACTTGTATTAGTGTGGAAAAAACACTTTTCGCACTTGTGTTAGTGTTGAAAAACCACTTTTCGCACTTGTGTTAGTGTTGAAAAACCACTTTTCACACTTGTGTTAGTGTTGAAAAACCACTTTTCGCACTTGTGTTGGTGCAGGAAACCACTTTTGCACTTGTATTAGTGTGGAAAAAACACTTTTCGCACTTGTGTTAGTGTTGAAAAACCACTTTTCGCACTTGTGTTAGTGTTGAAAAACCACTTTTCGCACTTGTGTTGGTGCAGGAAACCACTTTTGCACTTGTATTAGTGTGGAAAAAACACTTTTCGCACTTGTGTTAGTGTTGAAAAACCACTTTTCGCACTTGTGTTAGTGTTGAAAAACGACTTTTCGCACTTGTGTTGGTGCAGGAAACCACTTTTGCACTTGTATTAGTGTGGAAAAAACACTTTTCGCACTTGTGTTCGTGTTGAAAAACCACTTTTCGCACTTGTATTAGTGTTTAAAAACCACTTTTTGCACTTGTGTTAGTGTTGAAAAACCACTTTTCGCACTTGTGTTGGTGCAGGAAACCACTTTTGCACTTGTATTAGTGTGGAAAAACCACTTTTCGCACTTGTGTTAGTGTTGAAAAACCACTTTTCGCACTTGTGTTAGTGTTGAAAAACCACTTTTTGCACTTGTGTTGGTGCAGGAAACCACTTTTGCACTTGTATTAGTGTGGTAAAAACACTTTTCGCACTTGCGTTAGGGTTGAAAAACCACTTTTTGCTCTTGTGTAAGGGGTGAAAAACCACTTTTCGCACTTGTGTTAGTGTTGAAAAATCACTTTTCGCACTTGTGTTAGTGTAGAAAAACCACTTTTCGCACTTGTGTTGGTGCAGGAAACCACTTTTGCGCTTGTATTAGTGTGGAAAAAACACTTTTCGCACTTGTGTTAGTGTTGAAAAACCACTTTTCGCACTTGTGTTAGTGTTGAAAAACCACTTTTCGCACTTGTGTTAGTGTTGAAAAACCACTTTACGCACTTGTGTTAGCGTTGAAAAACCACTTTTCGCACTTGTGTTAGTGTTGAAAAACCACTTTTCGCACTTGTGTTAGTGTTGAAAAAACACTTTTCGCACTTGTGTTAGCGTTGAAAAACCACTTTTCGTACTTGTGTTAGTGTTGAAAAACCACTTTACGCCCTTGTGTTGGTGCAGGAAACCACTTTTGCACTTGTATTAGTGTGGAAAAAACACTTTTCGCACTTGTGTTAGTGTTGAAAAACCACTTTTCGCACTTGTGTTAGTGTTGAATAACCACTTTTCGCACTTGTGTTGGTGCAGGAAACCTCTTTTGCACTTGTATTAGTGTGGAAAAAACACTTTTCGCACTTGTGTTAGTGTTGAAAAACCACTTTTCGCACTTGTGTTAGGGTTGAAAAACCACTTTTCGCACTTGTGTTAGTGTTGAAAAACCACTTTTCGGACTTGTGATAGTGTTGAAAAACCACTTTTCGCACTTGTGTTGGTGCAGGAAACCACTTTTGCACTTGTATTAGTGTGGAAAAAACACTTTTCGCACTTGTGTTAGCGTTGAAAAACCACTTTTCGCACTTGTATTAGTGTTGAAAAACCACTTTACGCACTTGTGTTGGTGCAGGAAACCACTTTTGCACTTGTATTATTGTGGAAAAACACTTTTTGCACTTGTGATAGTGTTGAAAACCCACTTTTCGCACTTGTGTTAGTGTTGAAAAACCACTTTTCGCACTTGTGTTGGTGCAGGAAACCACTTTTCGCACTTGTGTTGGTGCAGGAAACCACTTTTGCACTTGTATTAGTGTGGAAAAAACACTTTTCGCACTTGTGTTAGTGTTGAAAAACCACTTTTCGCACTTGTGTTAGTGTTGAAAAACCACTTTTCACACTTGTGTTAGTGTTGAATAACCACTTTTCGCACTTGTGTTGGTGCAGGAAACCACTTTTGCACTTGTATTAGTGTGGAAAAAACACTTTTCGCACTTGTGTTAGTGTTGAAAAACCACTTTTCGCACCTGTGTTAGTGTTGAAAAACCACTTTTCGCACTTGTGTTGATGCAGGAAACCACTTTTGCACTTGTATTAGTGTGGAACAAAACACTTTTCGCACTTGTGTTAGTGTTGAAAAACCACTTTTCGCACTTGTGTTAGTGTTGAAATCCCACTTTTCGCACTTGTGTTGGTGCAGGAAACCACTTTTGCACTTGTATTAGTGTGGAAAAAACACTTTTCGCACTTGTGTTAGTGTTGAAAAACCACTTTTCGCACTTGTGTTGGTGCAGGAAACCACTTTTGCACTTGTATTAGTGTGGAAAAACCACTTTTCGCACTTGTGTTAGTGTTGAAAAACCACTTTTCGCACTTGTGTTAGTGTTGAAAAACCACTTTTTGCACTTGTGTTGGTGCAGGAAACCACTTTTGCACTTGTATTAGTGTGGTAAAAACACTTTTCGCACTTGCGTTAGGGTTGAAAAACCACTTTTTGCTCTTGTGTAAGGGGTGAAAAACCACTTTTCGCACTTGTGTTAGTGTTGAAAAATCACTTTTCGCACTTGTGTTAGTGTAGAAAAACCACTTTTCGCACTTGTGTTGGTGCAGGAAACCACTTTTGCGCTTGTATTAGTGTGGAAAAAACACTTTTCGCACTTGTGTTAGTGTTGAAAAACCACTTTTCGCACTTGTGTTAGTGTTGAAAAACCACTTTTCGCACTTGTGTTAGTGTTGAAAAACCACTTTACGCACTTGTGTTAGCGTTGAAAAACCACTTTTCGCACTTGTGTTAGTGTTGAAAAACCACTTTTCGCACTTGTGTTAGTGTTGAAAAAACACTTTTCGCACTTGTGTTAGCGTTGAAAAACCACTTTTCGTACTTGTGTTAGTGTTGAAAAACCACTTTACGCCCTTGTGTTGGTGCAGGAAACCACTTTTGCACTTGTATTAGTGTGGAAAAAACACTTTTCGCACTTGTGTTAGTGTTGAAAAACCACTTTTCGCACTTGTGTTAGTGTTGAATAACCACTTTTCGCACTTGTGTTGGTGCAGGAAACCTCTTTTGCACTTGTATTAGTGTGGAAAAAACACTTTTCGCACTTGTGTTAGTGTTGAAAAACCACTTTTCGCACTTGTGTTAGGGTTGAAAAACCACTTTTCGCACTTGTGTTAGTGTTGAAAAACCACTTTTCGGACTTGTGATAGTGTTGAAAAACCACTTTTCGCACTTGTGTTGGTGCAGGAAACCACTTTTGCACTTGTATTAGTGTGGAAAAAACACTTTTCGCACTTGTGTTAGCGTTGAAAAACCACTTTTCGCACTTGTATTAGTGTTGAAAAACCACTTTACGCACTTGTGTTGGTGCAGGAAACCACTTTTGCACTTGTATTATTGTGGAAAAACACTTTTTGCACTTGTGATAGTGTTGAAAAACCACTTTTCGCACTTGTGTTAGTGTTGAAAAACCACTTTTCGCACTTGTGTTGGTGCAGGAAACCACTTTTGCACTTGTATTAGTGTGGAAAAAACACTTTTCGCACTTGTGTTAGTGTTGAAAAACCACTTTTCGCACTTGTGTTAGTGTTGAAAAACCACTTTTCACACTTGTGTTAGTGTTGAATAACCACTTTTCGCACTTGTGTTGGTGCAGGAAACCACTTTTGCACTTGTATTAGTGTGGAAAAAACACTTTTCGCACTTGTGTTAGTGTTGAAAAACCACTTTTCGCACCTGTGTTAGTGTTGAAAAACCACTTTTCGCACTTGTGTTGATGCAGGAAACCACTTTTGCACTTGTATTAGTGTGGAACAAAACACTTTTCGCACTTGTGTTAGTGTTGAAAAACCACTTTTCGCACTTGTGTTAGTGTTGAAATCCCACTTTTCGCACTTGTGTTGGTGCAGGAAACCACTTTTGCACTTGTATTAGTGTGGAAAAAACACTTTTCGCACTTGTGTTAGTGTTGAAAAACCACTTTTCGCACTTGTGTTAGTGTTGAAAAACCACTTTTCGCACTTGTGTTGGTGCAGGAAACCACTTTTGCACTTGTATTAGTGTGGAAAAAACACTTTTCGCACTTGTGTTAGTGTTGAAAAACCAATTTTCGCACTTGTGTTAGTGTTGAAAAACCACTTTTTGCACTTGTGTTAGTGTTGAAAAACCACTTTTCGCACTTGTGTTGGTGCAGGAAACCACTTTTGCACTTGTATTAGTGTGGAAAAACCACTTTACGCACTTGTGTTAGTGTTGAAAAACCACTTTTCGCACTTGTGTTAGTGTTGAAAAACCACTTTACGCACTTGTGTTGGTGCAGGAAACCACTTTTTCACTTGTATTGGTGTGGAAAAAACACTTTTTGCACTTGTGATAGTGTTGAAAAACCACTTTTCGCACTTGTGTTAGTGTTGAAAAATCACTTTTCGCACTTGTGTTGGTGCAGGAAACCACTTTTGCACTTGTATTAGTGTGGAAAAAACACTTTTCGCACTTGTGTTTGTGTTGAAAAACCACTTTTCGCACTTGTGTTAGTGTTGAAAAACCACTTTTCGCACTTGTGTTAGTGTTGAAAAACCACTTTTCGCACTTGTGTTTGTGCAGGAAACCACTTTTGCACTTGTATTAGTGTGGAAAAAACACTTTTCACACTTGTGTTAGTGTTGAAAAACCACTTTTCGCACTTGTGTTAGTGTTGAAAAACCACTTTTCGCACTTGTGTTAGTGTTGAAAAACCACTTTTCGCACTTGTGTTGGTGCAGGAAACCACTTTTGCACTTGTATTAGTGTGGAAAAAACACTTTTCGCACTTGTGTTAGTGTTGAAAAACCACTTTTCGCACCTGTGTTAGTGTTGAAAAACCACTTTTCGCACTTGTGTTGGTGCAGGAAACCACTTTTGCACTTGTATTAGTGTGGAACAAAACACTTTTCGCACTTGTGTTAGTGTTGAAAAACCACTTTTCGCACTTGTGTTAGTGTTGAAATCCCACTTTTCGCACTTGTGTTGGTGCAGGAAACCCCTTTTGCACTTTAGTCTAGTAGGAAGACTAGGTCCCTCTGCACCCCCCGGAGATATACTTCTAATCAGTGTTTCTAGATTGGAAAAAATGTGTAGAAAATGACTAGCTATGGCCCCAAGCTGAAAAAATGTCCCACATACCATTTTTATGCAAATTACTGCTGCAAATTTTATGCAAAATTATGCAAATTTTATGCAAATTTTTGATGAGGAGTAGAGTTGAGGGGTCTTTGAGGGCTTCATCGAGGTGCTCTCGGTTGCAAGACTGGGTCATTCTGAGAAGCACAGCAGGGTCAGAGATCATGATGTTCTCCTCCTCAGTGAATCTCTCCATCAACAGCCTCTCCATTGCCTCACACACTGTTTTGAGGCAAAAGAGGGACTTTGCGTAGGCCTTTCCACTGAGAACACCTTTGAGAGATCCACTTGTTACTAGTTGTGCCTCAAAGAGAATCTCTGCATATCCAGAACCACGCATCTTGTGTCCAGTGAGCATCCCGATGTAGTTCATGGATGTGTGGAAGGGTCCAATCGTTACTACATGACTAGCAAATTCATTTGGCCAGCGCCAGATGATGGGAAGGGCTTTCATGCAGACACCCAGATCAAATGTATTCAGGACCCATCTCTGACCCACCTCAGCAGTTGCTGCCTCGGAACGCTTCAGTAGCTCACGAACAACTGCGTTGTCTGTGATCGGTTGGTGGATAGGCGTGCAGTAGTCGACTGTTGATTTGCTGGGTGGGGGAGAACCAGTTGCAGAGGTGAAACCCCCTAGCCCAGGCACAGGCTGCAGGCCATTGCCATGCCATGCAGGCACCAGGCACAGACCGATCACAGACAACGCAGTTGTTCGTGAGCTACTGAAGCGTTCCGAGGCAGCAACTGCTGAGGTGGGTCAGAGATGGGTCCTGAATACATTTGATCTGGGTGTCTGCATGAAAGCCCTTCCCATCATCTGGCGCTGGCCAAATGAATTTGCTAGTCATGTAGTAACGATTGGACCCTTCCACACATCCATGAACTACATCGGGATGCTCACTGGACACAAGATGCGTGGTTCTGGATATGCAGAGATTCTCTTTGAGGCACAACTAGTAACAAGTGGATCTCTCAAAGGTGTTCTCAGTGGAAAGGCCTACGCAAAGTCCCTCTTTTGCCTCAAAACAGTGTGTGAGGCAATGGAGAGGCTGTTGATGGAGAGATTCACTGAGGAGGAGAACATCATGATCTCTGACCCTGCTGTGCTTCTCAGAATGACCCAGTCTTGCAACCGAGAGCACCTCGATGAAGCCCTCAAAGACCCCTCAACTCTACTCCTCATCAAAAATTTGCATAAAATTTGCATAATTTTGCATAAAATTTGCAGCAGTAATTTGCATAAAAATGGTATGTGGGACATTTTTTCAGCTTGGGGCCATAGCTAGTCATTTTCTACACATTTTTTCCAATCTAGAAACACTGATTAGGAGTATATCTCCGGGGGGTGCAGAGGGACCTAGTCTTCCTACTAGACTACTTGTATTAGTGTGGAAAAAACACTTTTCGCACTTGTGTTAGTGTTGAAAAACCACTTTTCGCACTTGTGTTAGTGTTGAAAAACCACTTTTCGCACTTGTGTTGGTGCAGGAAACCACTTTTGCACTTGTATTAGTGTGGAAAAAACACTTTTCGCACTTGTGTTAGTGTTGAAAAACCAATTTTCGCACTTGTGTTAGTGTTGAAAAACCACTTTTTGCACTTGTGTTAGTGTTGAAAAACCACTTTTCGCACTTGTGTTGGTGCAGGAAACCACTTTTGCACTTGTATTAGTGTGGAAAAACCACTTTTCGCACTTGTGTTAGTGTTGAAAAACCACTTTTCGCACTTGTGTTAGTGTTGAAAAACCACTTTACGCACTTGTGTTGGTGCAGGAAACCACTTTTTCACTTGTATTGGTGTGGAAAAAACACTTTTTGCACTTGTGATAGTGTTGAAAAACCACTTTTCGCACTTGTGTTAGTGTTGAAAAACCACTTTTCGCACTTGTGTTGGTGCAGGAAACCACTTTTGCACTTGTATTAGTGTGGAAAAAACACTTTTCGCACTTGTGTTTGTGTTGAAAAACCACTTTTCGCACTTGTGTTAGTGTTGAAAAACCACTTTTCGCACTTGTGTTAGTGTTGAAAAACCACTTTTCGCACTTGTGTTTGTGCAGGAAACCACTTTTGCACTTGTATTAGTGTGGAAAAAACACTTTTCACACTTGTGTTAGTGTTGAAAAACCACTTTTCGCACTTGTGTTAGTGTTGAAAAACCACTTTTCGCACTTGTGTTGGTGCAGGAAACCACTTTTGCACTTGTATTAGTGTGGAAAAAACACTTTTCGCACTTGTGTTAGTGTTGAAAAACCACTTTTCGCACTTGTGTTAGTGTTGAAAAACCACTTTTCGCACTTGTGTTGGTGCAGGAAACCACTTTTGCACTTGTATTAGTGTGGAAAAAACACTTTTCGCACTTGTGTTAGTGTTGAAAAACCACTTTTCGCACTTGTGTTAGTGTTGAAAAACGACTTTTCGCACTTGTGTTGGTGCAGGAAACCACTTTTGCACTTGTATTAGTGTGGAAAAAACACTTTTCGCACTTGTGTTCGTGTTGAAAAACCACTTTTCGCACTTGTATTAATGTTGAAAAACCACTTTTTGCACTTGTGTTAGTGTTGAAAAACCACTTTTCGCACTTGTGTTGGTGCAGGAATCCACTTTTGCACTTGTATTAGTGTGGAAAAACCACTTTTCGCACTTGTGTTAGTGTTGAAAAACCACTTTTCGCACTTGTGTTAGTGTTGAATAACCACTTTTCGCACTTGTGTTGGTGCAGGAAACCACTTTTGCACTTGTATTAGTGTGGAAAAAACACTTTTTGCACTTGTGATAGTGTTGAAAAACCACTTTTCGCACTTGTGTTAGTGTTGAAAAACCACTTTTCGCACTTGTTTTAGTGTTGAAAAACCACTTTTCGCACTTGTGTTGGTGCAGGAAACCACTTTTGCACTTGCATTAGTGTGGAAAAAACACTTTTCGCACTTGTGTTAGTGTTGAAAAACCACTTTTTGCACTTGTGTTGGTGCAGGAAACCACTTTTGCACTTGTATTAGTGTGGTAAAAACACTTTTCGCACTTGCGTTAGGGTTGAAAAACCACTTTTTGCTCTTGTGTAAGGGGTGAAAAACCTCTTTTCGCACTTGTGTTAGTGTTGAAAAATCACTTTTCGCACTTGTGTTAGTGTTGAAAAACCACTTTTCGCACTTGTATTGGTGCAGGAAACCACTTTTGCACTTGTATTAGTGTGGAAAAAAACACTTTTCGCACTTGTGTTAGTGTTGAAAAACCACTTTTCGCACTTGTGTTAGTGTTGAAAAACCACTTTTCGCACTTGTGTTAGTGTTGAAAAACCACTTTTCGCACTTGTGTTGGTGCAGGAAACCACTTTTGCACTTGTATTAGTGTGGAAAAAACACTTTTCGCACTTGTGTTAGTGTTGAAAAACCACTTTTCGCACTTGTGTTAGGGTTGAAAAACCACTTTTCGCACTTGTGTTAGTGTTGAAAAACCACTTTTCTGACTTGTGTTAGTGTTGAAAAACCACTTTTCACCCTTGTGTTGGTGCAGGAAACCACTTTTGCACTTGTATTAGTGTGGAAAAAACACTTTTCGCACTTGTGTCAGTGTTGAAAAACCACTTTTCGCACTTGTGTTAGTGTTGAAAAATCACTTTTCGCACTTGTGTTAGTGTTGAAAAACCACTTTTTGCACTTGTGTTGGTGCAGGAAACCACTTTTGCACTTGTATTAGTGTGGAAAAAACACTTTTCGCACTTGTGTTAGTGTTGAAAAACCACTTTTCGCACTTGTGTTAGTGTTGAAAAACCACTTTTCGCACTTGTGTTGGTGCAGGAAACACTTTTGCACTTGTATTAGTGTGGAAAAAACACTTTTCGCTCTTGTGTTAGTGTTGAAAAACCACTTTTCGCACTTGTGTTAGTGTTGAAAATCCATTTTTCGCACCTGTGTTAGTGTTGAAAAACCACTTTTCGCACTTGTGTTGATGCAGGAAACCACTTTTGCACTTGTATTAGTGTGGAACAAAACACTTTTCGCACTTGTGTTAGTGTTGAAAAACCACTTTTCGCACTTGTGTTAGTGTTGAAATCCCACTTTTCGCACTTGTGTTGGTGCAGGAAACCACTTTTGCACTTGTATTAGTGTGGAAAAAACACTTTTCGCACTTGTGTTAGTGTTGAAAAACCACTTTTCGCACTTGTGTTAGTGTTGAAAAACCACTTTTCGCACTTGTGTTGGTGCAGGAAACCACTTTTGCACTTGTATTAGTGTGGAAAAAACACTTTTCGCACTTGTGTTAGTGTTGAAAAACCAATTTTCGCACTTGTGTTAGTGTTGAAAAACCACTTTTTGCACTTGTGTTAGTGTTGAAAAACCACTTTTCGCACTTGTGTTGGTGCAGGAAACCACTTTTGCACTTGTATTAGTGTGGAAAAACCACTTTACGCACTTGTGTTAGTGTTGAAAAACCACTTTTCGCACTTGTGTTAGTGTTGAAAAACCACTTTACGCACTTGTGTTGGTGCAGGAAACCACTTTTTCACTTGTATTGGTGTGGAAAAAACACTTTTTGCACTTGTGATAGTGTTGAAAAACCACTTTTCGCACTTGTGTTAGTGTTGAAAAACCACTTTTCGCACTTGTGTTGGTGCAGGAAACCACTTTTGCACTTGTATTAGTGTGGAAAAAACACTTTTCGCACTTGTGTTTGTGTTGAAAAACCACTTTTCGCACTTGTGTTAGTGTTGAAAAACCACTTTTCGCACTTGTGTTAGTGTTGAAAAACCACTTTTCGCACTTGTGTTTGTGCAGGAAACCACTTTTGCACTTGTATTAGTGTGGAAAAAACACTTTTCACACTTGTGTTAGTGTTGAAAAACCACTTTTCGCACTTGTGTTAGTGTTGAAAAACCACTTTTCGCACTTGTGTTAGTGTTGAAAAACCACTTTTCGCACTTGTGTTGGTGCAGGAAACCACTTTTGCACTTGTATTAGTGTGGAAAAAACACTTTTCGCACTTGTGTTAGTGTTGAAAAACCACTTTTCGCACTTGTGTTAGGGTTGAAAAACCACTTTTCGCACTTGTGTTAGTGTTGAAAAACCACTTTTCTGACTTGTGTTAGTGTTGAAAAACCACTTTTCACCCTTGTGTTGGTGCAGGAAACCACTTTTGCACTTGTATTAGTGTGGAAAAAACACTTTTCGCACTTGTGTCAGTGTTGAAAAACCACTTTTCGCACTTGTGTTAGTGTTGAAAAATCACTTTTCGCACTTGTGTTAGTGTTGAAAAACCACTTTTTGCACTTGTGTTGGTGCAGGAAACCACTTTTGCACTTGTATTAGTGTGGAAAAAACACTTTTCGCACTTGTGTTAGTGTTGAAAAACCACTTTTCGCACTTGTGTTAGTGTTGAAAAACCACTTTTCGCACTTGTGTTGGTGCAGGAAACACTTTTGCACTTGTATTAGTGTGGAAAAAACACTTTTCGCTCTTGTGTTAGTGTTGAAAAACCACTTTTCGCACTTGTGTTAGTGTTGAAAATCCATTTTTCGCACCTGTGTTAGTGTTGAAAAACCACTTTTCGCACTTGTGTTGATGCAGGAAACCACTTTTGCACTTGTATTAGTGTGGAACAAAACACTTTTCGCACTTGTGTTAGTGTTGAAAAACCACTTTTCGCACTTGTGTTAGTGTTGAAATCCCACTTTTCGCACTTGTGTTGGTGCAGGAAACCACTTTTGCACTTGTATTAGTGTGGAAAAAACACTTTTCGCACTTGTGTTAGTGTTGAAAAACCACTTTTCGCACTTGTGTTAGTGTTGAAAAACCACTTTTCGCACTTGTGTTGGTGCAGGAAACCACTTTTGCACTTGTATTAGTGTGGAAAAAACACTTTTCGCACTTGTGTTAGTGTTGAAAAACCAATTTTCGCACTTGTGTTAGTGTTGAAAAACCACTTTTTGCACTTGTGTTAGTGTTGAAAAACCACTTTTCGCACTTGTGTTGGTGCAGGAAACCACTTTTGCACTTGTATTAGTGTGGAAAAACCACTTTACGCACTTGTGTTAGTGTTGAAAAACCACTTTTCGCACTTGTGTTAGTGTTGAAAAACCACTTTACGCACTTGTGTTGGTGCAGGAAACCACTTTTTCACTTGTATTGGTGTGGAAAAAACACTTTTTGCACTTGTGATAGTGTTGAAAAACCACTTTTCGCACTTGTGTTAGTGTTGAAAAACCACTTTTCGCACTTGTGTTGGTGCAGGAAACCACTTTTGCACTTGTATTAGTGTGGAAAAAACACTTTTCGCACTTGTGTTTGTGTTGAAAAACCACTTTTCGCACTTGTGTTAGTGTTGAAAAACCACTTTTCGCACTTGTGTTAGTGTTGAAAAACCACTTTTCGCACTTGTGTTTGTGCAGGAAACCACTTTTGCACTTGTATTAGTGTGGAAAAAACACTTTTCACACTTGTGTTAGTGTTGAAAAACCACTTTTCGCACTTGTGTTAGTGTTGAAAAACCACTTTTCGCACTTGTGTTAGTGTTGAAAAACCACTTTTCGCACTTGTGTTGGTGCAGGAAACCACTTTTGCACTTGTATTAGTGTGGAAAAAAACACTTTTCGCACTTGTGTTAGTGTTGAAAAACCACTTTTCGCACCTGTGTTAGTGTTGAAAAACCACTTTTCGCACTTGTGTTGGTGCAGGAAACCACTTTTGCACTTGTATTAGTGTGGAACAAAACACTTTTCGCACTTGTGTTAGTGTTGAAAAACCACTTTTCGCACTTGTGTTAGTGTTGAAATCCCACTTTTCGCACTTGTGTTGGTGCAGGAAACCCCTTTTGCTCTTGTATTAGTGTGGAAAAAACACTTTTCGCACTTGTGTTAGTGTTGAAAAACCACTTTTCGCACTTGTGTTAGTGTTGAAAAACCACTTTTCGCACTTGTGTTGGTGCAGGAAACCACTTTTGCACTTGTATTAGTGTGGAAAAAACACTTTTCGCACTTGTGTTAGTGTTGAAAAACCAATTTTCGCACTTGTGTTAGTGTTGAAAAACCACTTTTTGCACTTGTGTTAGTGTTGAAAAACCACTTTTCGCACTTGTGTTGGTGCAGGAAACCACTTTTGCACTTGTATTAGTGTGGAAAAACCACTTTTCGCACTTGTGTTAGTGTTGAAAAACCACTTTTCGCACTTGTGTTATTGTGTTGAAAAACCACTTTACGCACTTGTGTTGGTGCAGGAAACCACTTTTTCACTTGTATTGGTGTGGAAAAAAACACTTTTTGCACTTGTGATAGTGTTGAAAAACCACTTTTCGCACTTGTGTTAGTGTTGAAAAACCACTTTTCGCACTTGTGTTGGTGCAGGAAACCACTTTTGCACTTGTATTAGTGTGGAAAAAACACTTTTCGCACTTGTGTTTGTGTTGAAAAACCACTTTTCGCACTTGTGTTAGTGTTGAAAAACCACTTTTCGCACTTGTGTTAGTGTTGAAAAAACCACTTTTCGCACTTGTGTTTGTGCAGGAAACCACTTTTGCACTTGTATTAGTGTGGAAAAAACACTTTTCACACTTGTGTTAGTGTTGAAAAACCACTTTTCGCACTTGTTAGTGTTGAAAAACCACTTTTCGCACTTGTGTTGGTGCAGGAAACCACTTTTGCACTTGTATTAGTGTGGAAAAAACACTTTTCGCACTTGTGTTAGTGTTGAAAAACCACTTTTCGCACTTGTGTTAGTGTTGAAAAACCACTTTTCGCACTTGTGTTGGTGCAGGAAACCACTTTTGCACTTGTATTAGTGTGGAAAAAACACTTTTCGCACTTGTGTTAGTGTTGAAAAACCACTTTTCGCACTTGTGTTAGTGTTGAAAAACGACTTTTCGCACTTGTGTTGGTGCAGGAAACCACTTTTGCACTTGTATTAGTGTGGAAAAAACACTTTTCGCACTTGTGTTCGTGTTGAAAAACCACTTTTCGCACTTGTATTAATGTTGAAAAACCACTTTTTGCACTTGTGTTAGTGTTGAAAAACCACTTTTCGCACTTGTGTTAGTGTTGAAAAACCACTTTTCGCACTTGTGTTAGTGTTGAAAATCCATTTTTCGCACCTGTGTTAGTGTTGAAAAACCACTTTTCGCACTTGTGTTGATGCAGGAAACCACTTTTGCACTTGTATTAGTGTGGAACAAAACACTTTTCGCACTTGTGTTAGTGTTGAAAAACCACTTTTCGCACTTGTGTTAGTGTTGAAATCCCACTTTTCGCACTTGTGTTGGTGCAGGAAACCACTTTTGCACTTGTATTAGTGTGGAAAAAACACTTTTCGCACTTGTGTTAGTGTTGAAAAACCACTTTTCGCACTTGTGTTAGTGTTGAAAAACCACTTTTCGCACTTGTGTTGGTGCAGGAAACCACTTTTGCACTTGTATTAGTGTGGAAAAACACTTTTCGCACTTGTGTTAGTGTTGAAAAACCAATTTTCGCACTTGTGTTAGTGTTGAAAAACCACTTTTTGCACTTGTGTTAGTGTTGAAAAACCACTTTTCGCACTTGTGTTGGTGCAGGAAACCACTTTTGCACTTGTATTAGTGTGGAAAAACCACTTTACGCACTTGTGTTAGTGTTGAAAAACCACTTTTCGCACTTGTGTTAGTGTTGAAAAACCACTTTACGCACTTGTGTTGGTGCAGGAAACCACTTTTTCACTTGTATTGGTGTGGAAAAAACACTTTTTGCACTTGTGGTAGTGTTGAAAAACCACTTTTCGCACTTGTGTTAGTGTTGAAAAACCACTTTTCGCACTTGTGTTGGTGCAGGAAACCACTTTTGCACTTGTATTAGTGTGGAAAAAACACTTTTCGCACTTGTGTTTGTGTTGAAAAACCACTTTTCGCACTTGTGTTAGTGTTGAAAAACCACTTTTCGCACTTGTGTTAGTGTTGAAAAACCACTTTTCGCACTTGTGTTTGTGCAGGAAACCACTTTTGCACTTGTATTAGTGTGGAAAAAACACTTTTCACACTTGTGTTAGTGTTGAAAAACCACTTTTCGCACTTGTGTTAGTGTTGAAAAACCACTTTTCGCACTTGTGTTAGTGTTGAAAAACCACTTTTCGCACTTGTGTTGGTGCAGGAAACCACTTTTGCACTTGTATTAGTGTGGAAAAAACACTTTTCGCACTTGTGTTAGTGTTGAAAAACCACTTTTCGCACCTGTGTTAGTGTTGAAAAACCACTTTTCGCACTTGTGTTGGTGCAGGAAACCACTTTTGCACTTGTATTAGTGTGGAACAAAACACTTTTCGCACTTGTGTTAGTGTTGAAAAACCACTTTTCGCACTTGTGTTAGTGTTGAAATCCCACTTTTCGCACTTGTGTTGGTGCAGGAAACCCCTTTTGCACTTGTATTAGTGTGGAAAAAACACTTTTCGCACTTGTGTTAGTGTTGAAAAACCACTTTTCGCACTTGTGTTGGTGCAGGAAACCCCTTTTGCACTTGTATTAGTGTGGAAAAAACACTTTTCGCACTTGTGTTAGTGTTGAAAAACCACTTTTCGCACTTGTGTTGGTGCAGGAAACCACTTTTGCACTTGTATTAGTGTGGAAAAAACACTTTTCGCACTTGTGTTAGTGTTGAAAAACCACTTTTCGCACTTGTGTTGGTGCAGGAAACCCCTTTTGCACTTGTATTAGTGTGGAAAAAACACTTTTCGCACTTGTGTTAGTGTTGAAAAACCACTTTTCGCACTTGTGTTGGTGCAGGAAACCACTTTTGCACTTGTATTAGTGTGGAAAAAACACTTTTCGCACTTGTGTTAGTGTTGAAAAACCAATTTTCGCACTTGTGTTAGTGTTGAAAAACCACTTTTTGCACTTGTGTTAGTGTTGAAAAACCACTTTTCGCACTTGTGTTGGTGCAGGAAACCACTTTTGCACTTGTATTAGTGTGGAAAAACCACTTTTCGCACTTGTGTTAGTGTTGAAAAACCACTTTTCGCACTTGTGTTAGTGTTGAAAAACCACTTTACGCACTTGTGTTGGTGCAGGAAACCACTTTTTCACTTGTATTGGTGTGGAAAAAACACTTTTTGCACTTGTGATAGTGTTGAAAAACCACTTTTCGCACTTGTGTTAGTGTTGAAAAACCACTTTTCGCACTTGTGTTGGTGCAGGAAACCACTTTTGCACTTGTATTAGTGTGGAAAAAACACTTTTCGCACTTGTGTTTGTGTTGAAAAACCACTTTTCGCACTTGTGTTAGTGTTGAAAAACCACTTTTCGCACTTGTGTTAGTGTTGAAAAACCACTTTTCGCACTTGTGTTTGTGCAGGAAACCACTTTTGCACTTGTATTAGTGTGGAAAAAACACTTTTCACACTTGTGTTAGTGTTGAAAAACCATTTTTCGCACTTGTGTTAGTGTTGAAAAACCACTTTTCGCACTTGTGTTGGTGCAGGAAACCACTTTTGCACTTGTATTAGTGTGGAAAAAACACTTTTCGCACTTGTGTTAGTGTTGAAAAACCACTTTTCGCACTTGTGTTAGTGTTGAAAAACCACTTTTCGCACTTGTGTTGGTGCAGGAAACCACTTTTGCACTTGTATTAGTGTGGAAAAACACTTTTCGCACTTGTGTTAGTGTTGAAAAACCACTTTTCGCACTTGTGTTAGTGTTGAAAAACGACTTTTCGCACTTGTGTTGGTGCAGGAAACCACTTTTGCACTTGTATTAGTGTGGAAAAAACACTTTTCGCACTTGTGTTCGTGTTGAAAAACCACTTTTCGCACTTGTATTAATGTTGAAAAACCACTTTTTGCACTTGTGTTAGTGTTGAAAAACCACTTTTCGCACTTGTGTTGGTGCAGGAATCCACTTTTGCACTTGTATTAGTGTGGAAAAACCACTTTTCGCACTTGTGTTAGTGTTGAAAAACCACTTTTCGCACTTGTGTTAGTGTTGAATAACCACTTTTCGCACTTGTGTTGGTGCAGGAAACCACTTTTGCACTTGTATTAGTGTGGAAAAAACACTTTTTGCACTTGTGATAGTGTTGAAAAACCACTTTTCGCACTTGTGTTAGTGTTGAAAAAACCACTTTTCGCACTTGTTTTAGTGTTGAAAAACCACTTTTCGCACTTGTGTTGGTGCAGGAAACCACTTTTGCACTTGCATTAGTGTGGAAAAACACTTTTCGCACTTGTGTTAGTGTTGAAAAACCACTTTTTGCACTTGTGTTGGTGCAGGAAACCACTTTTGCACTTGTATTAGTGTGGTAAAAACACTTTTCGCACTTGCGTTAGGGTTGAAAAACCACTTTTTGCTCTTGTGTAAGGGGTGAAAAACCTCTTTTCGCACTTGTGTTAGTGTTGAAAAAATCACTTTTCGCACTTGTGTTAGTGTTGAAAAACCACTTTTCGCACTTGTATTGGTGCAGGAAACCACTTTTGCACTTGTATTAGTGTGGAAAAAACACTTTTCGCACTTGTGTTAGTGTTGAAAAACCACTTTTCGCACTTGTGTTAGTGTTGAAAAACCACTTTTCGCACTTGTGTTAGTGTTGAAAAACCACTTTTCGCACTTGTGTTGGTGCAGGAAACCACTTTTGCACTTGTATTAGTGTGGAAAAAACACTTTTCGCACTTGTGTTAGTGTTGAAAAACCACTTTTCGCACTTGTGTTAGGGTTGAAAAACCACTTTTTAGCACTTGTGTTAGTGTTGAAAAACCACTTTTCTGACTTGTGTTAGTGTTGAAAAACCACTTTTCACCCTTGTGTTGGTGCAGGAAACCACTTTTGCACTTGTATTAGTGTGGAAAAAACACTTTTCGCACTTGTGTCAGTGTTGAAAAACCACTTTTCGCACTTGTGTTAGTGTTGAAAAATCACTTTTCGCACTTGTGTTAGTGTTGAAAACCACTTTTTGCACTTGTGTTGGTGCAGGAAACCACTTTTGCACTTGTATTAGTGTGGAAAAAACACTTTTCGCACTTGTGTTAGTGTTGAAAAAACCACTTTTCGCACTTGTGTTAGTGTTGAAAAACCACTTTTCGCACTTGTGTTGGTGCAGGAAACCACTTTTGCACTTGTATTAGTGTGGAAAAAACACTTTTCGCTCTTGTGTTAGTGTTGAAAAACCACTTTTCGCACTTGTGTTAGTGTTGAAAAACCACTTTTCACATTTGTGTTAGTGTTGAAAAACCACTTTTCGCACTTGTGTTGGTGCAGGAAACCACTTTTGCACTTGTATTAGTGTGGAAAATCCACTTTTCGCACTTGTGTTAGTGTTGAAAATCCATTTTTCGCACTTGTGTTAGTGTTGAAAAACCACTTTTCGCACTTGTGTTGGTGCAGGAAACCACTTTTGCACTTGTATTAGTGTGGAAAATCCACTTTTTGCACTTGTGATAGTGTTGAAAAACCACTTTTCGCACTTGTGTTAGTGTTGAAAAACCACTTTTCGCACTTGTGTTAGTGTTGAAAAACCACTTTTCGCACTTGTGTTGGTGCAGGAAACCACTTTTGCACTTGTATTAGTGTGGAAAAAACACTTTTCGCACTTGTGTTAGTGTTGAAAAACCACTTTTCGCACTTGTGTTAGTGTTGAAAAACCACTTTTCGCACTTGTGTTAGTGTTGAAAAACCACTTTTCGCACTTGTGTTAGTATTGAAAAACCACTTTTCGCACTTGTGTTGGTGCAGGAAACCACTTTTGCACTTGTATTAGTGTGGAAAAAACACTTTTTGCACTTGTGTTAGTGTTGAAAAACCACTTTTCGCACTTGTGTTAGTGTTGAAAAACCACTTTTCGCACTTGTGTTAGTGTTGAAAAACCACTTTTCGCACTTGTGTTGGTGCAGGAAACCACTTTTGCACTTGTATTAGTGTGGAAAAAACACTTTTCGCACTTGTGTTAGTGTTGAAAAACCACTTTTCGCACTTGTGTTAGAGTTGAAAAACCACTTTTCGCACTTGTGTTAGTGTTGAAAAACCACTTTTCGGACTTGTGATAGTGTTGAAAAACCACTTTTCGCACTTGTGTTGGTGCAGGAAACCACTTTTGCACTTGTATTAGTGTGGAAAAAACACTTTTCGCACTTGTGTTAGCGTTGAAAAACCACTTTTCGCACTTGTGTTAGTGTTGAAAAACCACTTTACGCACTTGTGTTGGTGCAGGAAACCACTTTTGCACTTGTATTATTGTGGAAAAACACTTTTTGCACTTGTGATAGTGTTGAAAAACCACTTTTCGCACTTGTGTTAGTGTTGAAAAACCACTTTTCGCACTTGTGTTGGTGCAGGAAACCACTTTTGCACTTGTATTAGTGTGGAAAAAACACTTTTCGCACTTGTGTTAGTGTTGAAAAACCACTTTTCGCACTTGTGTTAGTGTTGAAAAACCACTTTTCACACTTGTGTTAGTGTTGAATAACCACTTTTCGCACTTGTGTTGGTGCAGGAAACCACTTTTGCACTTGTATTAGTGTGGAAAAAACACTTTTCGCACTTGTGTTAGTGTTGAAAAACCACTTTTCGCACCTGTGTTAGTGTTGAAAAACCACTTTTCGCACTTGTGTTGGTGCAGGAAACCACTTTTGCACTTGTATTAGTGTGGAACAAAACACTTTTCGCACTTGTGTTAGTGTTGAAAAACCACTTTTCGCACTTGTGTTAGTGTTGAAATCCCACTTTTCGCACATGTGTTGGTGCAGTAAACCACTTTTGCACTTGTATTAGTGTGGTAAAAACACTTTTCGCACTTGTGTTAGTGTTGAAAAACCACTTTTCGCACTTGTGTTAGTGTTGAAAAACCACTTTTCTCACTTGTGTTGGTGCAGGAAACCACTTTTGCACTTGTATTAGTGTGGAAAAAACACTTTTCGCACTTGTGTTAGTGTTGAAAAACCAATTTTCGCACTTGTGTTAGTGTTGAAAAACCACTTTTTGCACTTGTGTTAGTGTTGAAAAACCACTTTTCGCACTTGTGTTGGTGCAGGAAACCACTTTTGCACTTGTATTAGTGTGGAAAAACCACTTTTCGCACTTGTTTTAGTGTTGAAAAACCACTTTTCGCACTTGTGTTAGTGTTGAAAAACCACTTTACGCACTTGTGTTGGTGCAGGAAACCACTTTTTCACTTGTATTGGTGTGGAAAAAACACTTTTTGCACTTGTGATAGTGTTGAAAAACCACTTTTCGCACTTGTGTTAGTGTTGAAAAACCACTTTTCGCACTTGTGTTGGTGCAGGAAACCACTTTTGCACTTGTATTAGTGTGGAAAAAACACTTTTCGCACTTGTGTTTGTGTTGAAAAACCACTTTTCGCACTTGTGTTAGTGTTGAAAAACCACTTTTCGCACTTGTGTTAGTGTTGAAAAACCACTTTTCGCACTTGTGTTTGTGCAGGAAACCACTTTTGCACTTGTATTAGTGTGGAAAAAACACTTTTCACACTTGTGTTAGTGTTGAAAAACCACTTTTCGCACTTGTGTTAGTGTTGAAAAACCACTTTTCGCACTTGTGTTGGTGCAGGAAACCACTTTTGCACTTGTATTAGTGTGGAAAAAACACTTTTCGCACTTGTGTTCGTGTTGAAAAACCACTTTTCGCACTTGTGTTAGCGTTGAAAAACCACTTTTCGCACTTGTGTTGGTGCAGGAAACCACTTTTGCACTTGTATTAGTGTGGAAAAAACACTTTTCGCACTTGTGTTCGTGTTGAAAAACCACTTTTCGCACTTGTGTTAGTGTTGAAAAACCACTTTTTGCACTTGTGTTAGTGTTGAAAAACCACTTTTCGCACTTGTGTTGGTGCAGGAAACCACTTTTGCACTTGTATTAGTTTGGAAAAACCACTTTTCGCACTTGTGTTAGTGTTGAAAAACCACTTTTCGCACTTGTGTTAGTGTTGAAAAACCACTTTTCGCACTTGTGTTGGTGCAGGAAACCACTTTTGCACTTGTATTAGTGTGGAAAAAACACTTTTTGCACTTGTGATAGTGTTGAAAAACCACTTTTCGCACTTGTGTTAGTGTTGAAAAACCACTTTTCGCACTTGTTTTAGTGTTGAAAAACCACTTTTCGCACTTGTGTTGGTGCAGGAAACCACTTTTGCACTTGCATTAGTGTGGAAAAAACACTTTTCGCACTTGTGTTAGTGTTGAAAAACCACTTTTCGCACTTGTGTTAGTGTTGAAAAACCACTTTTCGCACTTGTGTTGGTGCAGGAAACCACTTTTGCACTTGTATTAGTGTGGAAAAAACACTTTTCGCACTTGTGTTAGTGTTGAAAAACCACTTTTCGCACTTGTGTTAGTGTTGAAAAACCACTTTTCGCACTTGTGTTAGTGTTGAAAAACCACTTTTCGCACTTGTGTTAGTGTTGAAAAACCACTTTTCGCACTTGTGTTGGTGCAGGAAACCACTTTTGCACTTGTATTAGTGTGGAAAAAACACTTTTCGCACTTGTGTTAGTGTTGAAAAACCACTTTTCGCACTTGTGTTAGTGTTGAAAAACCACTTTTCGCACTTGTGTTAGTGTTGAAAAACCACTTTTCGCACTTGTGTTGGTGCAGGAAACCACTTTTGCACTTGTATTAGTGTGGAAAAAACACTTTTCGCACTTGTGTTAGTGTTGAAAAACCACTTTTCGCACTTGTGTTAGGGTTGAAAAACCACTTTTCGCACTTGTGTTAGTGTTGAAAAACCACTTTTCGCACTTGTGTTGGTGCAGGAAACCACTTTTGCACTTGTATTAGTGTGGAAAAAACACTTTTCGCACTTGTGTTAGTGTTGAAAAACCACTTTTCGCACCTGTGTTAGTGTTGAAAAACCACTTTTCGCACTTGTGTAGGTGCAGGAAACCACTTTTGCACTTGTATTAGTGTGGAAAAAACACTTTTTGCACTTGTGATAGTGTTGAAAAACCACTTTTCGCACTTGTGTTAGTGTTGAAAAACCACTTTTCGCACTTGTGTTGGTGCAGGAAACCACTTTTGCACTTGTATTAGTGTGGAAAAAACACTTTTCGCACTTGTGTTTGTGTTGAAAAACCACTTTTCGCACTTGTGTTAGTGTTGAAAAACCACTTTTCGCACTTGTGTTAGTGTTGAAAAACCACTTTTCGCACTTGTGTTTGTGCAGGAAACCACTTTTGCACTTGTATTAGTGTGGAAAAAACACTTTTCACACTTGTGTTAGTGTTGAAAAACCACTTTTCGCACTTGTGTTAGTGTTGAAAAACCACTTTTCGCACTTGTGTTGGTGCAGGAAACCACTTTTGCACTTGTATTAGTGTGGAAAAAACACTTTTCGCACTTGTGTTCGTGTTGAAAAACCACTTTTCGCACTTGTGTTAGTGTTGAAAAACCACTTTTCGCACTTGTGTTGGTGCAGGAAACCACTTTTGCACTTGTATTAGTGTGGAAAAAACACTTTTCGCACTTGTGTTCGTGTTGAAAAACCACTTTTCGCACTTGTGTTAGTGTTGAAAAACCACTTTTTGCACTTGTGTTAGTGTTGAAAAACCACTTTTCGCACTTGTGTTGGTGCAGGAAACCACTTTTGCACTTGTATTAGTTTGGAAAAACCACTTTTCGCACTTGTGTTAGTGTTGAAAAACCACTTTTCGCACTTGTGTTAGTGTTGAAAAACCACTTTTCGCACTTGTGTTGGTGCAGGAAACCACTTTTGCACTTGTATTAGTGTGGAAAAAACACTTTTTGCACTTGTGATAGTGTTGAAAAACCACTTTTCGCACTTGTGTTAGTGTTGAAAAACCACTTTTCGCACTTGTTTTAGTGTTGAAAAACCACTTTTCGCACTTGTGTTGGTGCAGGAAACCACTTTTGCACTTGCATTAGTGTGGAAAAAACACTTTTCGCACTTGTGTTAGTGTTGAAAAACCACTTTTCGCACTTGTGTTAGTGTTGAAAAACCACTTTTCGCACTTGTGTTGGTGCAGGAAACCACTTTTGCACTTGTATTAGTGTGGAAAAAACACTTTTCGCACTTGTGTTAGTGTTGAAAAACCACTTTTCGCACTTGTGTTAGTGTTGAAAAACCACTTTTCGCACTTGTGTTAGTGTTGAAAAACCACTTTTCGCACTTGTGTTAGTGTTGAAAAACCACTTTTCGCACTTGTGTTGGTGCAGGAAACCACTTTTGCACTTGTATTAGTGTGGAAAAAACACTTTTCGCACTTGTGTTAGTGTTGAAAAACCACTTTTCGCACTTGTGTTAGTGTTGAAAAACCACTTTTCGCACTTGTGTTAGTGTTGAAAAACCACTTTTCGCACTTGTGTTGGTGCAGGAAACCACTTTTGCACTTGTATTAGTGTGGAAAAAACACTTTTCGCACTTGTGTTAGTGTTGAAAAACCACTTTTCGCACTTGTGTTAGGGTTGAAAAACCACTTTTCGCACTTGTGTTAGTGTTGAAAAACCACTTTTCGCACTTGTGTTGGTGCAGGAAACCACTTTTGCACTTGTATTAGTGTGGAAAAAACACTTTTCGCACTTGTGTTAGTGTTGAAAAACCACTTTTCGCACCTGTGTTAGTGTTGAAAAACCACTTTTCGCACTTGTGTTGGTGCAGGAAACCACTTTTGCACTTGTATTAGTGTGGAAAAAACACTTTTTGCACTTGTGATAGTGTTGAAAAACCACTTTTCGCACTTGTGTTAGTGTTGAAAAACCACTTTTCGCACTTGTGTTGGTGCAGGAAACCACTTTTGCACTTGTATTAGTGTGGAAAAAACACTTTTCGCACTTGTGTTTGTGTTGAAAAACCACTTTTCGCACTTGTGTTAGTGTTGAAAAACCACTTTTCGCACTTGTGTTAGTGTTGAAAAACCACTTTTCGCACTTGTGTTTGTGCAGGAAACCACTTTTGCACTTGTATTAGTGTGGAAAAAACACTTTTCACACTTGTGTTAGTGTTGAAAAACCACTTTTCGCACTTGTGTTAGTGTTGAAAAACCACTTTTCGCACTTGTGTTGGTGCAGGAAACCACTTTTGCACTTGTATTAGTGTGGAAAAAACACTTTTCGCACTTGTGTTCGTGTTGAAAAACCACTTTTCGCACTTGTGTTAGTGTTGAAAAACCACTTTTCGCACTTGTGTTGGTGCAGGAAACCACTTTTGCACTTGTATTAGTGTGGAAAAAACACTTTTCGCACTTGTGTTCGTGTTGAAAAACCACTTTTCGCACTTGTGTTAGTGTTGAAAAACCACTTTTTGCACTTGTGTTAGTGTTGAAAAACCACTTTTCGCACTTGTGTTGGTGCAGGAAACCACTTTTGCACTTGTATTAGTTTGGAAAAACCACTTTTCGCACTTGTGTTAGTGTTGAAAAACCACTTTTCGCACTTGTGTTAGTGTTGAAAAACCACTTTTCGCACTTGTGTTGGTGCAGGAAACCACTTTTGCACTTGTATTAGTGTGGAAAAAACACTTTTTGCACTTGTGATAGTGTTGAAAAACCACTTTTCGCACTTGTGTTAGTGTTGAAAAACCACTTTTCGCACTTGTTTTAGTGTTGAAAAACCACTTTTCGCACTTGTGTTGGTGCAGGAAACCACTTTTGCACTTGCATTAGTGTGGAAAAAACACTTTTCGCACTTGTGTTAGTGTTGAAAAACCACTTTTCGCACTTGTGTTAGTGTTGAAAAACCACTTTTCGCACTTGTGTTGGTGCAGGAAACCACTTTTGCACTTGTATTAGTGTGGAAAAAACACTTTTCGCACTTGTGTTAGTGTTGAAAAACCACTTTTCGCACTTGTGTTAGTGTTGAAAAACCACTTTTCGCACTTGTGTTAGTGTTGAAAAACCACTTTTCGCACTTGTGTTAGTGTTGAAAAACCACTTTTCGCACTTGTGTTGGTGCAGGAAACCACTTTTGCACTTGTATTAGTGTGGAAAAAACACTTTTCGCACTTGTGTTAGTGTTGAAAAACCACTTTTCGCACTTGTGTTAGTGTTGAAAAACCACTTTTCGCACTTGTGTTAGTGTTGAAAAACCACTTTTCGCACTTGTGTTGGTGCAGGAAACCACTTTTGCACTTGTATTAGTGTGGAAAAAACACTTTTCGCACTTGTGTTAGTGTTGAAAAACCACTTTTCGCACTTGTGTTAGGGTTGAAAAACCACTTTTCGCACTTGTGTTAGTGTTGAAAAACCACTTTTCGCACTTGTGTTGGTGCAGGAAACCACTTTTGCACTTGTATTAGTGTGGAAAAAACACTTTTCGCACTTGTGTTAGTGTTGAAAAACCACTTTTCGCACCTGTGTTAGTGTTGAAAAACCACTTTTCGCACTTGTGTTGGTGCAGGAAACCACTTTTGCACTTGTATTAGTGTGGAACAAAACACTTTTCGCACTTGTGTTAGTGTTGAAAAACCACTTTTCGCACTTGTGTTAGTGTTGAAATCCCACTTTTCGCACTTGTGTTGGTGCAGGAAACCACTTTTGCACTTGTATTCGTGTGGAAAAAACACTTTTCGCACTTGTGTTAGTGTTGAAAAACCACTTTTCGCACTTGTGTTAGTGTTGAAAAACCACTTTTCGCACTTGTGTTGGTGCAGGAAACCACTTTTGCACTTGTATTAGTGTGGAAAAAACACTTTTCGCACTTGTGTTAGTGTTGAAAAACCAATTTTCGCACTTGTGTTAGTGTTGAAAAACGACTTTTTGCACTTGTGTTAGTGTTGAAAAACCACTTTTCGCACTTGTGTTGGTGCAGGAAACCACTTTTGCACTTGTATTAGTGTGGAAAAACCACTTTTCGCACTTGTGTTAGTGTTGAAAAACCACTTTTCGCACTTGTGTTAGTGTTGAAAAACCACTTTTCGCACTTGTGTTGGTGCAGGAAACCACTTTTGCACTTGTATTAGTGTGGAAAAAACACTTTTCGCACTTGTGTTCGTGTTGAAAAACCACTTTTCGCACTTGTGTTAGTGTTGAAAAACCACTTTTCGCACTTGTGTTGGTGCAGGAAACCACTTTTGCACTTGTATTAGTGTGGAAAAAACACTTTTCGCACTTGTGTTCGTGTTGAAAAACCACTTTTCGCACTTGTGTTAGTGTTGAAAAACCACTTTTTGCACTTGTGTTAGTGTTGAAAAACCACTTTTCGCACTTGTGTTGGTGCAGGAAACCACTTTTGCACTTGTATTAGTTTGGAAAAACCACTTTTCGCACTTGTGTTAGTGTTGAAAAACCACTTTTCGCACTTGTGTTAGTGTTGAAAAACCACTTTTCGCACTTGTGTTGGTGCAGGAAACCACTTTTGCACTTGTATTAGTGTGGAAAAAACACTTTTTGCACTTGTGATAGTGTTGAAAAACCACTTTTCGCACTTGTGTTAGTGTTGAAAAACCACTTTTCGCACTTGTTTTAGTGTTGAAAAACCACTTTTCGCACTTGTGTTGGTGCAGGAAACCACTTTTGCACTTGCATTAGTGTGGAAAAAACACTTTTCGCACTTGTGTTAGTGTTGAAAAACCACTTTTCGCACTTGTGTTAGTGTTGAAAAACCACTTTTCGCACTTGTGTTGGTGCAGGAAACCACTTTTGCACTTGTATTAGTGTGGAAAAAACACTTTTCGCACTTGTGTTAGTGTTGAAAAACCACTTTTCGCACTTGTGTTAGTGTTGAAAAACCACTTTTCGCACTTGTGTTAGTGTTGAAAAACCACTTTTCGCACTTGTGTTAGTGTTGAAAAACCACTTTTCGCACTTGTGTTGGTGCAGGAAACCACTTTTGCACTTGTATTAGTGTGGAAAAAACACTTTTCGCACTTGTGTTAGTGTTGAAAAACCACTTTTCGCACTTGTGTTAGTGTTGAAAAACCACTTTTCGCACTTGTGTTAGTGTTGAAAAACCACTTTTCGCACTTGTGTTGGTGCAGGAAACCACTTTTGCACTTGTATTAGTGTGGAAAAAACACTTTTCGCACTTGTGTTAGTGTTGAAAAACCACTTTTCGCACTTGTGTTAGGGTTGAAAAACCACTTTTCGCACTTGTGTTAGTGTTGAAAAACCACTTTTCGCACTTGTGTTGGTGCAGGAAACCACTTTTGCACTTGTATTAGTGTGGAAAAAACACTTTTCGCACTTGTGTTAGTGTTGAAAAACCACTTTTCGCACCTGTGTTAGTGTTGAAAAACCACTTTTCGCACTTGTGTTGGTGCAGGAAACCACTTTTGCACTTGTATTAGTGTGGAACAAAACACTTTTCGCACTTGTGTTAGTGTTGAAAAACCACTTTTCGCACTTGTGTTAGTGTTGAAATCCCACTTTTCGCACTTGTGTTGGTGCAGGAAACCACTTTTGCACTTGTATTCGTGTGGAAAAAACACTTTTCGCACTTGTGTTAGTGTTGAAAAACCACTTTTCGCACTTGTGTTAGTGTTGAAAAACCACTTTTCGCACTTGTGTTGGTGCAGGAAACCACTTTTGCACTTGTATTAGTGTGGAAAAAACACTTTTCGCACTTGTGTTAGTGTTGAAAAACCAATTTTCGCACTTGTGTTAGTGTTGAAAAACGACTTTTTGCACTTGTGTTAGTGTTGAAAAACCACTTTTTCGCACTTGTGTTGGTGCAGGAAACCACTTTTGCACTTGTATTAGTGTGGAAAAACCACTTTTCGCACTTGTGTTAGTGTTGAAAAACCACTTTTCGCACTTGTGTTAGTGTTGAAAAACCACTTTACGCACTTGTGTTGGTGCAGGAAACCACTTTTTCACTTGTATTGGTGTGGAAAAAACACTTTTTGCACTTGTGATAGTGTTGAAAAACCACTTTTCGCACTTGTGTTAGTGTTGAAAAACCACTTTTCGCACTTGTGTTGGTGCAGGAAACCACTTTTGCACTTGTATTAGTGTGGAAAAAACACTTTTCGCACTTGTGTTTGTGTTGAAAAACCACTTTTCGCACTTGTGTTAGTGTTGAAAAACCACTTTTCGCACTTGTGTTAGTTTGAAAAACCACTTTTCGCACTTGTGTTTGTGCAGGAAACCACTTTTGCACTTGTATTAGTGTGGAAAAAACACTTTTCACACTTGTGTTAGTGTTGAAAAACCACTTTTCGCACTTGTGTTAGTGTTGAAAAACCACTTTTCGCACTTGTGTTGGTGCAGGAAACCACTTTTGCACTTGTATTAGTGTGGAAAAAAACACTTTTCGCACTTGTGTTCGTGTTGAAAAACCACTTTTCGCATTTGTGTTAGTGTTGAAAAACCACTTTTCGCACTTGTGTTGGTGCAGGAAACCACTTTTGCACTTGTATTAGTGTGGAAAAAACACTTTTCGCACTTGTGTTCGTGTTGAAAAACCACTTTTCGCACTTGTGTTAGTGTTGAAAAACCACTTTTTGCACTTGTGTTAGTGTTGAAAAACCACTTTTCGCACTTGTGTTGGTGCAGGAAACCACTTTTGCACTTGTATTAGTTTGGAAAAACCACTTTTCGCACTTGTGTTAGTGTTGAAAAACCACTTTTCGCACTTGTGTTAGTGTTGAAAAACCACTTTTCGCACTTGTGTTGGTGCAGGAAACCACTTTTGCACTTGTATTAGTGTGGAAAAAACACTTTTTGCACTTGTGATATTGTTGAAAAACCACTTTTCGCACTTGTGTTAGTGTTGAAAAACCACTTTTCGCACTTGTTTTAGTGTTGAAAAACCACTTTTCGCACTTGTGTTGGTGCAGGAAACCACTTTTGCACTTGCATTAGTGTGGAAAAAACACTTTTCGCACTTGTGTTAGTGTTGAAAAACCACTTTTCGCACTTGTGTTAGTGTTGAAAAACCACTTTTCGCACTTGTGTTGGTGCAGGAAACCACTTTTGCACTTGTATTAGTGTGGAAAAAACACTTTTCGCACTTGTGTTAGTGTTGAAAAACCACTTTTCGCACTTGTGTTAGTGTTGAAAAACCACTTTTCGCACTTGTGTTGGTGTTGAAAAACCACTTTTCGCACTTGTGTTAGTGTTGAAAAACCACTTTTCGCACTTGTGTTGGTGCAGGAAACCACTTTTGCACTTGTATTAGTGTAGAAAAAACACTTTTCGCACTTGTGTTAGTGTTGAAAAACCACTTTTCGCACTTGTGTTAGTGTTGAAAAACCACTTTTCGCACTTGTGTTAGTGTTGAAAAACCACTTTTCGCACTTGTGTTGGTGCAGGAAACCACTTTTGCACTTGTATTAGTGTGGCAAAAACACTTTTCGCACTTGTGTTAGTGTTGAAAAACCACTTTTCGCACTTGTGTTTGTGCAGGAAACCACTTTTGCACTTGTATTAGTGTGGAAAAAACACTTTTCACACTTGTGTTAGTGTTGAAAAACCACTTTTCGCACTTGTGTTAGTGTTGAAAAACCACTTTTCGCACTTGTGTTGGTGCAGGAAACCACTTTTGCACTTGTATTAGTGTGGAAAAAACACTTTTCGCACTTGTGTTCATGTTGAAAAACCACTTTTCGCACTTGTGTTAGTGTTGAAAAACCAGTTTTCGCACTTGTGTTGGTGCAGGAAACCACTTTTGCACTTGTATTAGTGTGGAAAAAACACTTTTCGCACTTGTGTTCGTGTTGAAAAACCACTTTTCGCACTTGTGTTAGTGTTGAAAAACCACTTTTTGCACTTGTGTTAGTGTTGAAAAACCACTTTTCGCACTTGTGTTGGTGCAGGAAACCACTTTTGCACTTGTATTAGTTTGGAAAAAACCACTTTTCGCACTTGTGTTAGTGTTGAAAAACCACTTTTCGCACTTGTGTTAGTGTTGAAAAACCACTTTTCGCACTTGTGTTGGTGCAGGAAACCACTTTTGCACTTGTATTAGTGTGGAAAAAACACTTTTTGCACTTGTGATAGTGTTGAAAAACCACTTTTCGCACTTGTGTTAGTGTTGAAAAACCACTTTTCGCACTTGTTTTAGTGTTGAAAAACCACTTTTCGCACTTGTGTTGGTGCAGGAAACCACTTTTGCACTTGCATTAGTGTGGAAAAACACTTTTCGCACTTGTGTTAGTGTTGAAAAACCACTTTTCGCACTTGTGTTAGTGTTGAAAAACCACTTTTCGCACTTGTGTTGGTGCAGGAAACCACTTTTGCACTTGTATTAGTGTGGAAAAAACACTTTTCGCACTTGTGTTAGTGTTGAAAAACCACTTTTCGCACTTGTGTTAGTGTTGAAAAACCACTTTTCGCACTTGTGTTAGTGTTGAAAAACCACTTTTCGCACTTGTGTTAGTGTTGAAAAACCACTTTTCGCACTTGTGTTGGTGCAGGAAATCACTTTTGCACTTGTATTAGTGTGGAAAAAACACTTTTCGCACTTGTGTTAGTGTTGAAAAACCACTTTTCGCACTTGTGTTAGTGTTGAAAAACCACTTTTCGCACTTGTGTTAGTGTTGAAAAACCACTTTTCGCACTTGTGTTGGTGCAGGAAACCACTTTTGCACTTGTATTAGTGTGGAAAAAACACTTTTCGCACTTGTGTTAGTGTTGAAAAACCACTTTTCGCACTTGTGTTAGGGTTGAAAAACCACTTTTCGCACTTGTGTTAGTGTTGAAAAACCACTTTTCGCACTTGTGTTGGTGCAGGAAACCACTTTTGCACTTGTATTAGTGTGGAAAAAACACTTTTCGCACTTGTGTTAGTGTTGAAAAACCACTTTTCGCACCTGTGTTAGTGTTGAAAAACCACTTTTCGCACTTGTGTTGGTGCAGGAAACCACTTTTGCACTTGTATTAGTGTGGAACAAAACACTTTTCGCACTTGTGTTAGTGTTGAAAAACCACTTTTCGCACTTGTGTTAGTGTTGAAATCCCACTTTTCGCACTTGTGTTGGTGCAGGAAACCACTTTTGCACTTGTATTAGTTTGGAAAAACCACTTTTTGCACTTGAGATGGTGTTGAAAAACCACTTTTCGCACTTGTGTTAGTGTTGAAAAACCACTTTTTGCACTTGTGTTAGTGTTGAAAAACCACTTTTCGCACTTGTGTTGGTGCAGGAAACCACTTTTGCACTTGTATTAGTTTGGAAAAACCACTTTTCGCACTTGTGTTAGTGTTGAAAAACCACTTTTCGCACTTGTGTTAGTGTTGAAAAACCACTTTTCGCACTTGTGTTGGTGCAGGAAACCACTTTTGCACTTGTATTAGTGTGGAAAAAACACTTTTTGCACTTGTGATAGTGTTGAAAAACCACTTTTCGCACTTGTGTTAGTGTTGAAAAACCACTTTTCGCACTTGTTTTAGTGTTGAAAAACCACTTTTCGCACTTGTGTTGGTGCAGGAAACCACTTTTGCACTTGCATTAGTGTGGAAAAAACACTTTTCGCACTTGTGTTAGTGTTGAAAAACCACTTTTCGCACTTGTGTTAGTGTTGAAAAACCACTTTTCGCACTTGTGTTGGTGCAGGAAACCACTTTTGCACTTGTATTAGTGTGGAAAAAACACTTTTCGCACTTGTGTTAGTGTTGAAAAACCACTTTTCGCACTTGTGTTAGTGTGGAAAAAACACTTTTCGCACTTGTGTTAGTGTTGAAAAACCACTTTTCGCACTTGTGTTAGTGTTGAAAAACCACTTTTCGCACTTGTGTTGGTGCAGGAAATCACTTTTGCACTTGTATTAGTGTGGAAAAAACACTTTTCGCACTTGTGTTAGTGTTGAAAAACCACTTTTCGCACTTGTGTTAGTGTTGAAAAACCACTTTTCGCACTTGTGTTAGTGTTGAAAAACCACTTTTCGCACTTGTGTTGGTGCAGGAAACCACTTTTGCACTTGTATTAGTGTGGAAAAAACACTTTTCGCACTTGTGTTAGTGTTGAAAAACCACTTTTCGCACTTGTGATAGGGTTGAAAAACCACTTTTCGCACTTGTGTTAGTGTTGAAAAACCACTTTTCGCACTTGTGTTGGTGCAGGAAACCACTTTTGCACTTGTATTAGTGTGGAAAAACCACTTTTCGCACTTGTGTTAGGGTTGAAAAACCACTTTTCGCACTTGTGTTAGTGTTGAAAAACCACTTTTCGCACTTGTGTTGGTGCAGGAAACCACTTTTGCACTTGTATTAGTGTGGAAAAAACACTTTTCGCACTTGTGTTAGTGTTGAAAAACAACTTTTCGCACCTGTGTTAGTGTTGAAAAACCACTTTTCGCACTTGTGTTGGTGCAGGAAACCACTTTTGCACTTGTATTAGTGTGGAACAAAACACTTTTCGCACTTGTGTTAGTGTTGAAAAACCACTTTTCGCACTTGTGTTAGTGTTGAAATCCCACTTTTCGCACTTGTGTTGGTGCAGGAAACCACTTTTGCACTTGTATTAGTTTGGAAAAACCACTTTTGCACTTGAGATGGTGTTGAAAAACCACTTTTCGCACTTGTGTTAGTGTTGAAAAACCACTTTTTGCACTTGTGTTAGTGTTGAAAAACCACTTTTCGCACTTGTGTTGGTGCAGGAAACCACTTTTGCACTTGTATTAGTTTGGAAAAACCACTTTTCGCACTTGTGTTAGTGTTGAAAAACCACTTTTCGCACTTGTGTTAGTGTTGAAAAACCACTTTTCGCACTTGTGTTGGTGCAGGAAACCACTTTTTGCACTTGTATTAGTGTGGAAAAAACACTTTTTGCACTTGTGATAGTGTTGAAAAACCACTTTTCGCACTTGTGTTAGTGTTGAAAAACCACTTTTCGCACTTGTTTTAGTGTTGAAAAACCACTTTTCGCACTTGTGTTGGTGCAGGAAACCACTTTTGCACTTGCATTAGTGTGGAAAAAACACTTTTCGCACTTGTGTTAGTGTTGAAAAACCACTTTTCGCACTTGTGTTAGTGTTGAAAAACCACTTTTCGCACTTGTGTTGGTGCAGGAAACCACTTTTGCACTTGTATTAGTGTGGAAAAAACACTTTTCGCACTTGTGTTAGTGTTGAAAAACCACTTTTCGCACTTGTGTTAGTGTTGAAAAACCACTTTTCGCACTTGTGTTGGTGCAGGAAATCACTTTTGCACTTGTATTAGTGTGGAAAAAACACTTTTCGCACTTGTGTTAGTGTTGAAAAACCACTTTTCGCACTTGTGTTAGTGTTGAAAAACCACTTTTCGCACTTGTGTTAGTGTTGAAAAACCACTTTTCGCACTTGTGTTGGTGCAGGAAACCACTTTTGCACTTGTATTAGTGTGGAAAAAACACTTTTCGCACTTGTGTTAGTGTTGAAAAACCACTTTTCGCACTTGTGTTAGGGTTGAAAAACCACTTTTCGCACTTGTGTTAGTGTTGAAAAACCACTTTTCGCACTTGTGTTGGTGCAGGAAACCACTTTTGCACTTGTATTAGTGTGGAAAAAACACTTTTCGCACTTGTGTTAGTGTTGAAAAACCACTTTTCGCACCTGTGTTAGTGTTGAAAAACCACTTTTCGCACTTGTGTTGGTGCAGGAAACTACTTTTGCACTTGTATTAGTGTGGAACAAAACACTTTTCGCACTTGTGTTAGTGTTGAAAAACCACTTTTCGCACTTGTGTTAGTGTTGAAATCCCACTTTTCGCACTTGTGTTGGTGCAGGAAACCACTTTTGCACTTGTATTAGTGTGGAAAAAACACTTTTCGCACTTGTGTTAGTGTTGAAAAACCACTTTTCGCACTTGTGTTAGTGTTGAAAAACCACTTTCCGCACTTGTGTTGGTGCAGGAAACCACTTTTGCACTTGTATTAGTGTGGAAAAAACACTTTTCGCACTTGTGTTAGTGTTGAAAAACCAATTTTCGCACTTGTGTTAGTGTTGAAAAACCACTTTTTGCACTTGTGTTAGTGTTGAAAAACCACTTTTCGCACTTGTGTTGGTGCAGGAAACCACTTTTGCACTTGTATTAGTGTGGAAAAACCACTTTTCGCACTTGTGTTAGTGTTGAAAAACCACTTTTCGCACTTGTGTTAGTGTTGAAAAACCACTTTACGCACTTGTGTTGGTGCAGGAAACCACTTTTTCACTTGTATTGGTGTGGAAAAAACACTTTTTGCACTTGTGATAGTGTTGAAAAACCACTTTTCGCACTTGTGTTAGTGTTGAAAAACCACTTTTCGCACTTGTGTTGGTGCAGGAAACCACTTTTGCACTTGTATTAGTGTGGAAAAAACACTTTTCGCACTTGTGTTTGTGTTGAAAAACCACTTTTCGCACTTGTGTTAGTGTTGAAAAACCACTTTTCGCACTTGTGTTAGTGTTGAAAAACCACTTTTCGCACTTGTGTTTGTGCAGGAAACCACTTTTGCACTTGTATTAGTGTGGCAAAAACACTTTTCACACTTGTGTTAGTGTTGAAAAACCACTTTTCGCACTTGTGTTAGTGTTGAAAAACCACTTTTCGCACTTGTGTTCGTGCAGGAAACCACTTTTGCACTTGTATTAGTGTGGAAAAAACACTTTTCGCACTTGTGTTCGTGTTGAAAAACCACTTTTCGCACTTGTGTTAGTGTTGAAAAACCACTTTTCGCACTTGTGTTGGTGCAGGAAACCACTTTTGCACTTGTATTAGTGTGGAAAAAACACTTTTCGCACTTGTGTTCGTGTTGAAAAACCACTTTTCGCACTTGTGTTAGTGTTGAAAAACCACTTTTTGCACTTGTGTTAGTGTTGAAAAACCACTTTTCGCACTTGTGTTGGTGCAGGAAACCACTTTTGCACTTGTATTAGTGTGGAAAAACCACTTTTTGCACTTGAGATGGTGTTGAAAAACCACTTTTCGCACTTGTGTTAGTGTTGAAAAACCACTTTTTGCACTTGTGTTAGTGTTGAAAAACCACTTTTCGCACTTGTGTTGGTGCAGGAAACCACTTTTGCACTTGTATTAGTTTGGAAAAACCACTTTTCGCACTTGTGTTAGTGTTGAAAAACCACTTTTCGCACTTGTGTTAGTGTTGAAAAACCACTTTTCGCACTTGTGTTGGTGCAGGAAACCACTTTTGCACTTGTATTAGTGTGGAAAAAACACTTTTTGCACTTGTGATAGTGTTGAAAAACCACTTTTCGCACTTGTGTTAGTGTTGAAAAACCACTTTTCGCACTTGTTTTAGTGTTGAAAAACCACTTTTCGCACTTGTGTTGGTGCAGGAAACCACTTTTGCACTTGCATTAGTGTGGAAAAAACACTTTTCGCACTTGTGTTAGTGTTGAAAAACCACTTTTCGCACTTGTGTTAGTGTTGAAAAACCACTTTTCGCACTTGTGTTGGTGCAGGAAACCACTTTTGCACTTGTATTAGTGTGGAAAAAACACTTTTCGCACTTGTGTTAGTGTTGAAAAACCACTTTTCGCACTTGTGTTAGTGTGGAAAAAACACTTTTCGCACTTGTGTTAGTGTTGAAAAACCACTTTTCGCACTTGTGTTAGTGTTGAAAAACCACTTTTCGCACTTGTGTTGGTGCAGGAAATCACTTTTGCACTTGTATTAGTGTGGAAAAAACACTTTTCGCACTTGTGTTAGTGTTGAAAAACCACTTTTCGCACTTGTGTTAGTGTTGAAAAACCACTTTTCGCGCTTGTGTTAGTGTTGAAAAACCACTTTTCGCACTTGTGTTGGTGCAGGAAACCACTTTTGCACTTGTATTAGTGTGGAAAAAACACTTTTCGCACTTGTGTTAGTGTTGAAAAACCACTTTTCGCACTTGTGATAGGGTTGAAAAACCACTTTTCGCACTTGTGTTAGTGTTGAAAAACCACTTTTCGCACTTGTGTTGGTGCAGGAAACCACTTTTGCACTTGTATTAGTGTGGAAAAACCACTTTTCGCACTTGTGTTAGGGTTGAAAAACCACTTTTCGCACTTGTGTTAGTGTTGAAAAACCACTTTTCGCACTTGTGTTGGTGCAGGAAACCACTTTTGCACTTGTATTAGTGTGGAAAAAACACTTTTCGCACTTGTGTTAGTGTTGAAAAACCACTTTTCGCACCTGTGTTAGTGTTGAAAAACCACTTTTCGCACTTGTGTTGGTGCAGGAAACCACTTTTGCACTTGTATTAGTGTGGAACAAAACACTTTTCGCACTTGTGTTAGTGTTGAAAAACCACTTTTCGCACTTGTGTTAGTGTTGAAATCCCACTTTTCGCACTTGTGTTGGTGCAGGAAACCACTTTTGCACTTGTATTAGTTTGGAAAAACCACTTTTTGCACTTGAGATGGTGTTGAAAAACCACTTTTCGCACTTGTGTTAGTGTTGAAAAACCACTTTTTGCACTTGTGTTAGTGTTGAAAAACCACTTTTCGCACTTGTGTTGGTGCAGGAAACCACTTTTGCACTTGTATTAGTTTGGAAAAACCACTTTTCGCACTTGTGTTAGTGTTGAAAAACCACTTTTCGCACTTGTGTTAGTGTTGAAAAACCACTTTTCGCACTTGTGTTGGTGCAGGAAACCACTTTTGCACTTGTATTAGTGTGGAAAAAACACTTTTTGCACTTGTGATAGTGTTGAAAAACCACTTTTGGCACTTGTGTTAGTGTTGAAAAACCACTTTTCGCACTTGTTTTAGTGTTGAAAAACCACTTTTCGCACTTGTGTTGGTGCAGGAAACCACTTTTGCACTTGCATTAGTGTGGAAAAAACACTTTTCGCACTTGTGTTAGTGTTGAAAAACCACTTTTCGCACTTGTGTTAGTGTTGAAAAACCACTTTTCGCACTTGTGTTGGTGCAGGAAACCACTTTTGCACTTGTATTAGTGTGGAAAAAACACTTTTCGCACTTGTGTTAGTGTTGAAAAACCACTTTTCGCACTTGTGTTAGTGTGGAAAAAACACTTTTCGCACTTGTGTTAGTGTTGAAAAACCACTTTTCGCACTTGTGTTAGTGTTGAAAAACCACTTTTCGCACTTGTGTTGGTGCAGGAAATCACTTTTGCACTTGTATTAGTGTGGAAAAAACACTTTTCGCACTTGTGTTAGTGTTGAAAAACCACTTTTCGCACTTGTGTTAGTGTTGAAAAACCACTTTTCGCACTTGTGTTAGTGTTGAAAAACCACTTTTCGCACTTGTGTTGGTGCAGGAAACCACTTTTGCACTTGTATTAGTGTGGAAAAAACACTTTTCGCACTTGTGTTAGTGTTGAAAAACCACTTTTCGCACTTGTGTTAGGGTTGAAAAACCACTTTTCGCACTTGTGTTAGTGTTGAAAAACCACTTTTCGCACTTGTGTTGGTGCAGGAAACCACTTTTGCACTTGTATTAGTGTGGAAAAAACACTTTTCGCACTTGTGTTAGTGTTGAAAAACCACTTTTCGCACCTGTGTTAGTGTTGAAAAACCACTTTTCGCACTTGTGTTGGTGCAGGAAACTACTTTTGCACTTGTATTAGTGTGGAACAAAACACTTTTCGCACTTGTGTTAGTGTTGAAAAACCACTTTTCGCACTTGTGTTAGTGTTGAAATCCCACTTTTCGCACTTGTGTTGGTGCAGGAAACCACTTTTGCACTTGTATTAGTGTGGAAAAAACACTTTTCGCACTTGTGTTAGTGTTGAAAAACCACTTTTCGCACTTGTGTTAGTGTTGAAAAACCACTTTTCGCACTTGTGTTGGTGCAGGAAACCACTTTTGCACTTGTATTAGTGTGGAAAAAACACTTTTCGCACTTGTGTTAGTGTTGAAAAACCAATTTTCGCACTTGTGTTAGTGTTGAAAAACCACTTTTTGCACTTGTGTTAGTGTTGAAAAACCACTTTTCGCACTTGTGTTGGTGCAGGAAACCACTTTTGCACTTGTATTAGTGTGGAAAAACCACTTTTCGCACTTGTGTTAGTGTTGAAAAACCACTTTTCGCACTTGTGTTAGTGTTGAAAAACCACTTTACGCACTTGTGTTGGTGCAGGAAACCACTTTTTCACTTGTATTGGTGTGGAAAAAACACTTTTTGCACTTGTGATAGTGTTGAAAAACCACTTTTCGCACTTGTGTTAGTGTTGAAAAACCACTTTTCGCACTTGTGTTGGTGCAGGAAACCACTTTTGCACTTGTATTAGTGTGGAAAAAACACTTTTCGCACTTGTGTTTGTGTTGAAAAACCACTTTTCGCACTTGTGTTAGTGTTGAAAAACCACTTTTCGCACTTGTGTTAGTGTTGAAAAACCACTTTTCGCACTTGTGTTTGTGCAGGAAACCACTTTTGCACTTGTATTAGTGTGGCAAAAACACTTTTCACACTTGTGTTAGTGTTGAAAAACCACTTTTCGCACTTGTGTTAGTGTTGAAAAACCACTTTTCGCACTTGTGTTGGTGCAGGAAACCACTTTTGCACTTGTATTAGTGTGGAAAAAACACTTTTCGCACTTGTGTTCGTGTTGAAAAACCACTTTTCGCACTTGTGTTAGTGTTGAAAAACCACTTTTCGCACTTGTGTTGGTGCAGGAAACCACTTTTGCACTTGTATTAGTGTGGAAAAAACACTTTTCGCACTTGTGTTCGTGTTGAAAAACCACTTTTCGCACTTGTGTTAGTGTTGAAAAACCACTTTTTGCACTTGTGTTAGTGTTGAAAAACCACTTTTCGCACTTGTGTTGGTGCAGGAAACCACTTTTGCACTTGTATTAGTTTGGAAAAACCACTTTTCGCACTTGTGTTAGTGTTGAAAAACCACTTTTCGCACTTGTGTTAGTGTTGAAAAACCACTTTTTGCACTTGTGTTGGTGCAGGAAACCACTTTTGCACTTGTATTAGTGTGGAAAAAACACTTTTTGCACTTGTGATAGTGTTGAAAAACCACTTTTCGCACTTGTGTTAGTGTTGAAAAACCACTTTTCGCACTTGTTTTAGTGTTGAAAAACCACTTTTCGCACTTGTGTTGGTGCAGGAAACCACTTTTGCACTTGCATTAGTGTGGAAAAAACACTTTTCGCACTTGTGTTAGTGTTGAAAAACCACTTTTCGCACTTGTGTTAGTGTTGAAAAACCACTTTTCGCACTTGTGTTGGTGCAGGAAACCACTTTTGCACTTGTATTAGTGTGGAAAAAACACTTTTCGCACTTGTGTTAGTGTTGAAAAACCACTTTTCGCACTTGTGTTAGTGTTGAAAAACCACTTTTCGCACTTGTGTTAGTGTTGAAAAACCACTTTTCGCACTTGTGTTAGTGTTGAAAAACCACTTTTCGCACTTGTGTTGGTGCAGGAAACCACTTTTGCACTTGTATTAGTGTGGAAAAAACACTTTTCGCACTTGTGTTAGTGTTGAAAAACCACTTTTCGCACTTGTGTTAGTGTTGAAAAACCACTTTTCGCACTTGTGTTAGTGTTGAAAAACCACTTTTCGCACTTGTGTTGGTGCAGGAAACCACTTTTGCACTTGTATTAGTGTGGCAAAAACACTTTTCGCACTTATGTTAGTGTTGAAAAACCACTTTTCGCACTTGTGTTAGGGTTGAAAAACCACTTTTCGCACTTGTGTTAGTGTTGAAAAACCACTTTTCGGACTTGTGATAGTGTTGAAAAACCACTTTTCCCACTTGTGTTGGTGCAGGAAACCACTTTTGCACTTGTATTAGTGTGGAAAAAACACTTTTCGCACTTGTGTTAGCGTTGAAAAACCACTTTTCGCACTTGTGTTAGTGTTGAAAAACCACTTTACGCACTTGTGTTGGTGCAGGAAACCACTTTTGCACTTGTATTATTGTGGAAAAACACTTTTTGCACTTTTGTTAGTGTTGAAAAACCACTTTTCGCACTTGTGTTGGTGCAGGAAACCACTTTTGCACTTGTATTAGTGTGGAAAAAACACTTTTCGCACTTGTGTTAGTGTTGAAAAACCACTTTTCGCACTTGTGTTAGTGTTGAAAAACCACTTTTCACACTTGTGTTAGTGTTGAATAACCACTTTTCGCACTTGTGTTGGTGCAGGAAACCACTTTTGCACTTGTATTAGTGTGGAAAAAACACTTTTCGCACTTGTGTTAGTGTTGAAAAACCACTTTTCGCACCTGTGTTAGTGTTGAAAAACCACTTTTCGCACTTGTGTTGGTGCAGGAAACCACTTTTGCACTTGTATTAGTGTGGAACAAAACACTTTTCGCACTTGTGTTAGTGTTGAAAAACCACTTTTCGCACTTGTGTTAGTGTTGAAAAACCACTTTTCGCACTTGTGTTAGTGTTGAAAAACCACTTTTCGCACTTGTGTTGGTGCAGGAAACCACTTTTGCACTTGTATTAGTGTGGAAAAAACACTTTTCGCACTTGTGTTAGTGTTGAAAAACCAATTTTCGCACTTGTGTTAGTGTTGAAAAACCACTTTTTGCACTTGTGTTAGTGTTGAAAAACCACTTTTCGCACTTGTGTTGGTGCAGGAAACCACTTTTGCACTTGTATTAGTGTGGAAAAACCACTTTTCGCACTTGTTTTAGTGTTGAAAAACCACTTTTCGCACTTGTGTTAGTGTTGAAAAACCACTTTACGCACTTGTGTTGGTGCAGGAAACCACTTTTTCACTTGTATTGGTGTGGAAAAAACACTTTTTGCACTTGTGATAGTGTTGAAAAACCACTTTTCGCACTTGTGTTAGTGTTGAAAAACCACTTTTCGCACTTGTGTTGGTGCAGGAAACCACTTTTGCACTTGTATTAGTGTGGAAAAAACACTTTTCGCACTTGTGTTTGTGTTGAAAAACCACTTTTCGCACTTGTGTTAGTGTTGAAAAACCACTTTTCGCACTTGTGTTAGTGTTGAAAAACCACTTTTCGCACTTGTGTTTGTGCAGGAAACCACTTTTGCACTTGTATTAGTGTGGAAAAAACACTTTTCACACTTGTGTTAGTGTTGAAAAACCACTTTTCGCACTTGTGTTAGTGTTGAAAAACCACTTTTCGCACTTGTGTTGGTGCAGGAAACCACTTTTGCACTTGTATTAGTGTGGAAAAAACACTTTTCGCACTTGTGTTCGTGTTGAAAAACCACTTTTCGCACTTGTGTTAGTGTTGAAAAACCACTTTTCGCACTTGTGTTGGTGCAGGAAACCACTTTTGCACTTGTATTAGTGTGGAAAAAACACTTTTCGCACTTGTGTTCGTGTTGAAAAACCACTTTTCGCACTTGTGTTAGTGTTGAAAAACCACTTTTTGCACTTGTGTTAGTGTTGAAAAACCACTTTTCGCACTTGTGTTGGTGCAGGAAACCACTTTTGCACTTGTATTAGTTTGGAAAAACCACTTTTCGCACTTGTGTTAGTGTTGAAAAACCACTTTTCGCACTTGTGTTAGTGTTGAAAACCCACTTTTCGCACTTGTGTTGGTGCAGGAAACCACTTTTGCACTTGTATTAGTGTGGAAAAAACACTTTTTGCACTTGTGATAGTGTTGAAAAACCACTTTTCGCACTTGTGTTAGTGTTGAAAAACCACTTTTCGCACTTGTTTTAGTGTTGAAAAACCACTTTTCGCACTTGTGTTGGTGCAGGAAACCACTTTTGCACTTGCATTAGTGTGGAAAAAACACTTTTCGCACTTGTGTTAGTGTTGAAAAACCACTTTTCGCACTTGTGTTAGTGTTGAAAAACCACTTTTCGCACTTGTGTTGGTGCAGGAAACCACTTTTGCACTTGTATTAGTGTGGAAAAAACACTTTTCGCACTTGTGTTAGTGTTGAAAAACCACTTTTCGCACTTGTGTTTGTGTTGAAAAACCACTTTTCGCACTTGTGTTAGTGTTGAAAAACCACTTTTCGCACTTGTGTTAGTGTTGAAAAACCACTTTTCGCACTTGTGTTGGTGCAGGAAACCACTTTTGCACTTGTATTAGTGTGGAAAAAACACTTTTCGCACTTGTGTTAGTGTTGAAAAACCACTTTTCGCACTTGTGTTAGTGTTGAAAAACCACTTTTCGCACTTGTGTTAGTGTTGAAAAACCACTTTTCGCACTTGTGTTGGTGCAGGAAACCACTTTTGCACTTGTATTAGTGTGGAAAAAACACTTTTCGCACTTGTGTTAGTGTTGAAAAACCACTTTTCGCACTTGTGTTAGGGTTGAAAAACCACTTTTCGCACTTGTGTTAGTGTTGAAAAACCACTTTTCGCACTTGTGTTGGTGCAGGAAACCACTTTTGCACTTGTATTAGTGTGGAAAAAACACTTTTCGCACTTGTGTTAGTGTTGAAAAACCACTTTTCGCACCTGTGTTAGTGTTGAAAAACCACTTTTCGCACTTGTGTTGGTGCAGGAAACCACTTTTGCACTTGTATTAGTGTGGAACAAAACACTTTTCGCACTTGTGTTAGTGTTGAAAAACCACTTTTCGCACTTGTGTTAGTGTTGAAATCCCACTTTTCGCACTTGTGTTGGTGCAGGAAACCACTTTTGCACTTGTATTCGTGTGGAAAAAACACTTTTCGCACTTGTGTTAGTGTTGAAAAACCACTTTTCGCACTTGTGTTAGTGTTGAAAAACCACTTTTCGCACTTGTGTTGGTGCAGGAAACCACTTTTGCACTTGTATTAGTGTGGAAAAAACACTTTTCGCACTTGTGTTAGTGTTGAAAAACCAATTTTCGCACTTGTGTTAGTGTTGAAAAACCACTTTTTGCACTTGTGTTAGTGTTGAAAAACCACTTTTTGCACTTGTGTTGGTGCAGGAAACCACTTTTGCACTTGTATTAGTGTGGAAAAACCACTTTTCGCACTTGTGTTAGTGTTGAAAAACCACTTTTCGCACTTGTGTTAGTGTTGAAAAACCACTTTACGCACTTGTGTTGGTGCAGGAAACCACTTTTTCACTTGTATTGGTGTGGAAAAAACACTTTTTGCACTTGTGATAGTGTTGAAAAACCACTTTTCGCACTTGTGTTAGTGTTGAAAAACCACTTTTCGCACTTGTGTTGGTGCAGGAAACCACTTTTGCACTTGTATTAGTGTGGAAAAAACACTTTTCGCACTTGTGTTTGTGTTGAAAAACCACTTTTCGCACTTGTGTTAGTGTTGAAAAACCACTTTTCGCACTTGTGTTAGTGTTGAAAAACCACTTTTCGCACTTGTGTTTGTGCAGGAAACCACTTTTGCACTTGTATTAGTGTGGAAAAAACACTTTTCACACTTGTGTTAGTGTTGAAAAACCACTTTTCGCACTTGTGTTAGTGTTGAAAAACCACTTTTCGCACTTGTGTTGGTGCAGGAAACCACTTTTGCACTTGTATTAGTGTGGAAAAAACACTTTTCGCACTTGTGTTAGTGTTGAAAAACCACTTTTCGCACTTGTGTTAGGGTTGAAAAACCACTTTTCGCACTTGTGTTAGTGTTGAAAAACCACTTTTCGCACTTGTGTTGGTGCAGGAAACCACTTTTGCACTTGTATTAGTGTGGAAAAAACACTTTTCGCACTTGTGTTAGTGTTGAAAAACCACTTTTCGCACCTGTGTTAGTGTTGAAAAACCACTTTTCGCACTTGTGTTGGTGCAGGAAACCACTTTTGCACTTGTATTAGTGTGGAACAAAACACTTTTCGCACTTGTGTTAGTGTTGAAAAACCACTTTTCGCACTTGTGTTAGTGTTGAAATCCCACTTTTCGCACTTGTGTTGGTGCAGGAAACCACTTTTGCACTTGTATTAGTTTGGAAAAACCACTTTTTGCACTTGAGATGGTGTTGAAAAACCACTTTTCGCACTTGTGTTAGTGTTGAAAAACCACTTTTTGCACTTGTGTTAGTGTTGAAAAACCACTTTTCGCACTTGTGTTGGTGCAGAAAACCACTTTTGCACTTGTATTAGTTTGGAAAAACCACTTTTCGCACTTGTGTTAGTGTTGAAAAACCACTTTTCGCACTTGTGTTAGTGTTGAAAAACCACTTTTCGCACTTGTGTTGGTGCAGGAAACCACTTTTGCACTTGTATTAGTGTGGAAAAAACACTTTTTGCACTTGTGATAGTGTTGAAAAACCACTTTTCGCACTTGTGTTAGTGTTGAAAAACCACTTTTCGCACTTGTTTTAGTGTTGAAAAACCACTTTTCGCACTTGTGTTGGTGCAGGAAACCACTTTTGCACTTGCATTAGTGTGGAAAAAACACTTTTCGCACTTGTGTTAGTGTTGAAAAACCACTTTTCGCACTTGTGTTAGTGTTGAAAAACCACTTTTCGCACTTGTGTTGGTGCAGGAAACCACTTTTGCACTTGTATTAGTGTGGAAAAAACACTTTTCGCACTTGTGTTAGTGTTGAAAAACCACTTTTCGCACTTGTGTTAGTGTGGAAAAAACACTTTTCGCACTTGTGTTAGTGTTGAAAAAGCACTTTTCGCACTTGTGTTAGTGTTTAAAAACCACTTTTCGCACTTGTGTTGGTGCAGGAAATCACTTTTGCACTTGTATTAGTGTGGAAAAAACACTTTTCGCACTTGTGTTAGTGTTGAAAAACCACTTTTCGCACTTGTGTTAGTGTTGAAAAACCACTTTTCGCACTTGTGTTAGTGTTGAAAAACCACTTTTCGCACTTGTGTTGGTGCAGGAAACCACTTTTGCACTTGTATTAGTGTGGAAAAAACACTTTTCGCACTTGTGTTAGTGTTGAAAAACCACTTTTCGCACTTGTGTTAGGGTTGAAAAACCACTTTTCGCACTTGTGTTAGTGTTGAAAAACCACTTTTCGCACTTGTGTTGGTGCAGGAAACCACTTTTGCACTTGTATTAGTGTGGAAAAAACACTTTTCGCACTTGTGTTAGTGTTGAAAAACCACTTTTCGCACCTGTGTTAGTGTTGAAAAACCACTTTTCGCACTTGTGTTGGTGCAGGAAACCACTTTTGCACTTGTATTAGTGTGGAACAAAACACTTTTCGCACTTGTGTTAGTGTTGAAAAACCACTTTTCGCACTTGTGTTAGTGTTGAAATCCCACTTTTCGCACTTGTGTTGGTGCAGGAAACCACTTTTGCACTTGTATTAGTGTGGAAAAAACACTTTTCGCACTTGTGTTAGTGTTGAAAAACCACTTTTCGCACTTGTGTTAGTGTTGAAAAACCACTTTTCGCACTTGTGTTGGTGCAGGAAACCACTTTTGCACTTGTATTAGTGTGGAAAAAACACTTTTCGCACTTGTGTTAGTGTTGAAAAACCAATTTTCGCACTTGTGTTCGTGTTGAAAAACCACTTTTTGCACTTGTGTTAGTGTTGAAAAACCACTTTTCGCACTTGTGTTGGTGCAGGAAACCACTTTTGCACTTGTATTAGTGTAGAAAAAACACTTTTCGCACTTGTGTCAGTGTTGAAAAACCACTTTTCGCACTTGTGTTAGTGTTGAAAAACCACTTTTCGCACTTGTGTTAGTGTTGAAAAACCACTTTTCGCACTTGTGTTGGTGCAGGAAACCACTTTTGCACTTGTATTAGTGTGGCAAAAACACTTTTCGCACTTGTGTTAGTGTTGAAAAACCACTTTTCGCACTTGTGTTTGTGCAGGAAACCACTTTTGCACTTGTATTAGTGTGGAAAAAACACTTTTCACACTTGTGTTAGTGTTGAAAAACCACTTTTCGCACTTGTGTTAGTGTTGAAAAACCACTTTTCGCACTTGTGTTGGTGCAGGAAACCACTTTTGCACTTGTATTGGTGTGGAAAAAACACTTTTCGCACTTGTGTTCGTGTTGAAAAACCACTTTTCGCACTTGTGTTAGTGTTGAAAAACCAGTTTTCGCACTTGTGTTGGTGCAGGAAACCACTTTTGCACTTGTATTAGTGTGGAAAAAACACTTTTCGCACTTGTGTTCGTGTTGAAAAACCACTTTTCGCACTTGTGTTAGTGTTGAAAAACCACTTTTTGCACTTGTGTTAGTGTTGAAAAACCACTTTTCGCACTTGTGTTGGTGCAGGAAACCACTTTTGCACTTGTATTAGTTTGGAAAAACCACTTTTCGCACTTGTGTTAGTGTTGAAAAACCACTTTTCGCACTTGTGTTAGTGTTGAAAAACCACTTTTCGCACTTGTGTTGGTGCAGGAAACCACTTTTGCACTTGTATTAGTGTGGAAAAAACACTTTTTGCACTTGTGATAGTGTTGAAAAACCACTTTTCGCACTTGTGTTAGTGTTGAAAAACCACTTTTCGCACTTGTTTTAGTGTTGAAAAACCACTTTTCGCACTTGTGTTGGTGCAGGAAACCACTTTTGCACTTGCATTAGTGTGGAAAAAACACTTTTCGCACTTGTGTTAGTGTTGAAAAACCACTTTTCGCACTTGTGTTAGTGTTGAAAAACCACTTTTCGCACTTGTGTTGGTGCAGGAAACCACTTTGGCACTTGTATTAGTGTGGAAAAAACACTTTTCGCACTTGTGTTAGTGTTGAAAAACCACTTTTCGCACTTGTGTTAGTGTTGAAAAACCACTTTTCGCACTTGTGTTAGTGTTGAAAAACCACTTTTCGCACTTGTGTTAGTGTTGAAAAACCACTTTTCGCACTTGTGTTGGTGCAGGAAATCACTTTTGCACTTGTATTAGTGTGGAAAAAACACTTTTCGCACTTGTGTTAGTGTTGAAAAACCACTTTTCGCACTTGTGTTAGTGTTGAAAAACCACTTTTCGCACTTGTGTTAGTGTTGAAAAACCACTTTTCGCACTTGTGTTGGTGCAGGAAACCACTTTTGCACTTGTATTAGTGTGGAAAAAACACTTTTCGCACTTGTGTTAGTGTTGAAAAACCACTTTTCGCACTTGTGTTAGGGTTGAAAAACCACTTTTCGCACTTGTGTTAGTGTTGAAAAACCACTTTTCGCACTTGTGTTGGTGCAGGAAACCACTTTTGCACTTGTATTAGTGTGGAAAAAACACTTTTCGCACTTGTGTTAGTGTTGAAAAACCACTTTTCGCACCTGTGTTAGTGTTGAAAAACCACTTTTCGCACTTGTGTTGGTGCAGGAAACCACTTTTGCACTTGTATTAGTGTGGAACAAAACACTTTTCGCACTTGTGTTAGTGTTGAAAAACCACTTTTCGCACTTGTGTTAGTGTTGAAATCCCACTTTTCGCACTTGTGTTGGTGCAGGAAACCACTTTTGCACTTGTATTAGTTTGGAAAAACCACTTTTTGCACTTGAGATGGTGTTGAAAAACCACTTTTCGCACTTGTGTTAGTGTTGAAAAACCACTTTTTGCACTTGTGTTAGTGTTGAAAAACCACTTTTCGCACTTGTGTTGGTGCAGGAAACCACTTTTGCACTTGTATTAGTTTGGAAAAACCACTTTTCGCACTTGTGTTAGTGTTGAAAAACCACTTTTCGCACTTGTGTTGGTGCAGGAAACCACTTTTGCACTTGTATTAGTGTGGAAAAAACACTTTTTGCACTTGTGATAGTGTTGAAAAACCACTTTTCGCACTTGTGTTAGTGTTGAAAAACCACTTTTCGCACTTGTTTTAGTGTTGAAAAACCACTTTTCGCACTTGTGTTGGTGCAGGAAACCACTTTTGCACTTGCATTAGTGTGGAAAAAACACTTTTCGCACTTGTGTTAGTGTTGAAAAACCACTTTTCGCACTTGTGTTAGTGTTGAAAAACCACTTTTCGCACTTGTGTTGGTGCAGGAAACCACTTTTGCACTTGTATTAGTGTGGAAAAAACACTTTTCGCACTTGTGTTAGTGTTGAAAAACCACTTTTCGCACTTGTGTTAGTGTGGAAAAAACACTTTTCGCACTTGTGTTAGTGTTGAAAAACCACTTTTCGCACTTGTGTTAGTGTTGAAAAACCACTTTTCGCACTTGTGTTGGTGCAGGAAATCACTTTTGCACTTGTATTAGTGTGGAAAAAACACTTTTCGCACTTGTGTTAGTGTTGAAAAACCACTTTTCGCACTTGTGTTAGTGTTGAAAAACCACTTTTCGCACTTGTGTTAGTGTTGAAAAACCACTTTTCGCACTTGTGTTGGTGCAGGAAACCACTTTTGCACTTGTATTAGTGTGGAAAAAACACTTTTCGCACTTGTGTTAGTGTTGAAAAACCACTTTTCGCACTTGTGTTAGGGTTGAAAAACCACTTTTCGCACTTGTGTTAGTGTTGAAAAACCACTTTTCGCACTTGTGTTGGTGCAGGAAACCACTTTTGCACTTGTATTAGTGTGGAAAAAACACTTTTCGCACTTGTGTTAGTGTTGAAAAACCACTTTTCGCACCTGTGTTAGTGTTGAAAAACCACTTTTCGCACTTGTGTTGGTGCAGGAAACTACTTTTGCACTTGTATTAGTGTGGAACAAAACACTTTTCGCACTTGTGTTAGTGTTGAAAAACCACTTTTCGCACTTGTGTTAGTGTTGAAATCCCACTTTTCGCACTTGTGTTGGTGCAGGAAACCACTTTTGCACTTGTATTAGTGTGGAAAAAACACTTTTCGCACTTGTGTTAGTGTTGAAAAACCACTTTTCGCACTTGTGTTGGTGTTGAAAAACCACTTTTCGCACTTGTGTTGGTGCAGGAAACCACTTTTGCACTTGTATTAGTGTGGAAAAAACACTTTTCGCACTTGTGTTAGTGTTGAAAAACCAATTTTCGCACTTGTGTTAGTGTTGAAAAACCACTTTTTGCACTTGTGTTAGTGTTGAAAAACCACTTTTCGCACTTGTGTTGGTGCAGGAAACCACTTTTGCACTTGTATTAGTGTGGAAAAACCACTTTTCGCACTTGTGTTAGTGTTGAAAAACCACTTTTCGCACTTGTGTTAGTGTTGAAAAACCACTTTACGCACTTGTGTTGGTGCAGGAAACCACTTTTTCACTTGTATTGGTGTGGAAAAAACACTTTTTGCACTTGTGATAGTGTTGAAAAACCACTTTTCGCACTTGTGTTAGTGTTGAAAAACCACTTTTCGCACTTGTGTTGGTGCAGGAAACCACTTTTGCACTTGTATTAGTGTGGAAAAAACACTTTTCGCACTTGTGTTTGTGTTGAAAAACCACTTTTCGCACTTGTGTTAGTGTTGAAAAACCACTTTTCGCACTTGTGTTAGTGTTGAAAAACCACTTTTCGCACTTGTGTTTGTGCAGGAAACCACTTTTGCACTTGTATTAGTGTGGCAAAAACACTTTTCACACTTGTGTTAGTGTTGAAAAACCACTTTTCGCACTTGTGTTAGTGTTGAAAAACCACTTTTCGCACTTGTGTTGGTGCAGGAAACCACTTTTGCACTTGTATTAGTGTGGAAAAAACACTTTTCGCACTTGTGTTCGTGTTGAAAAACCACTTTTCGCACTTGTGTTAGTGTTGAAAAACCACATTTCGCACTTGTGTTGGTGCAGGAAACCACTTTTGCACTTGTATTAGTGTGGAAAAAACACTTTTCGCACTTGTGTTCGTGTTGAAAAACCACTTTTCGCACTTGTGTTAGTGTTGAAAAACCACTTTTTGCACTTGTGTTAGTGTTGAAAAACCACTTTTCGCACTTGTGTTGGTGCAGAAAACCACTTTTGCACTTGTATTAGTTTGGAAAAACCACTTTTCGCACTTGTGTTAGTGTTGAAAAACCACTTTTCGCACTTGTGTTAGTGTTGAAAAACCACTTTTTGCACTTGTGTTGGTGCAGGAAACCACTTTTGCACTTGTATTAGTGTGGAAAAAACACTTTTTGCACTTGTGATAGTGTTGAAAAACCACTTTTCGCACTTGTGTTAGTGTTGAAAAACCACTTTTCGCACTTGTTTTAGTGTTGAAAAACCACTTTTCGCACTTGTGTTGGTGCAGGAAACCACTTTTGCACTTGCATTAGTGTGGAAAAAACACTTTTCGCACTTGTGTTAGTGTTGAAAAACCACTTTTCGCACTTGTGTTAGTGTTGAAAAACCACTTTTCGCACTTGTGTTGGTGCAGGAAACCACTTTTGCACTTGTATTAGTGTGGAAAAACACTTTTCGCACTTGTGTTAGTGTTGAAAAACCACTTTTCGCACTTGTGTTAGTGTTGAAAAACCACTTTTCGCACTTGTGTTAGTGTTGAAAAACCACTTTTCGCACTTGTGTTAGTGTTGAAAAACCACTTTTCGCACTTGTGTTGGTGCAGGAAACCACTTTTGCACTTGTATTAGTGTGGAAAAAACACTTTTCGCACTTGTGTTAGTGTTGAAAAACCACTTTTCGCACTTGTGTTAGTGTTGAAAAACCACTTTTCGCACTTGTGTTAGTGTTGAAAAACCACTTTTCGCACTTGTGTTGGTGCAGGAAACCACTTTTGCACTTGTATTAGTGTGGCAAAAACACTTTTGCACTTGTGTTAGTGTTGAAAAACCACTTTTCGCACTTGTGTTAGGGTTGAAAAACCACTTTTCGCACTTGTGTTAGTGTTGAAAAACCACTTTTCGGACTTGTGATAGTGTTGAAAAACCACTTTTCGCACTTGTGTTGGTGCAGGAAACCACTTTTGCACTTGTATTAGTGTGGAAAAAACACTTTTCGCACTTGTGTTAGCGTTGAAAAACCACTTTTCGCACTTGTGTTAGTGTTGAAAAACCACTTTACGCACTTGTGTTGGTGCAGGAAACCACTTTTGCACTTGTATTATTGTGGAAAAACACTTTTTGCACTTGTGTTAGTGTTGAAAAACCACTTTTCGCACTTGTGTTGGTGCAGGAAACCACTTTTGCACTTGTATTAGTGTGGAAAAAACACTTTTCGCACTTGTGTTAGTGTTGAAAAACCACTTTTCGCACTTGTGTTAGTGTTGAAAAACCACTTTTCACACTTGTGTTAGTGTTGAATAACCACTTTTCGCACTTGTGTTGGTGCAGGAAACCACTTTTGCACTTGTATTAGTGTGGAAAAAACACTTTTCGCACTTGTGTTAGTGTTGAAAAACCACTTTTCGCACCTGTGTTAGTGTTGAAAAACCACTTTTCGCACTTGTGTTGGTGCAGGAAACCACTTTTGCACTTGTATTAGTGTGGAACAAAACACTTTTCGCACTTGTGTTAGTGTTGAAAAACCACTTTTCGCACTTGTGTTAGTGTTGAAAAACCACTTTTCGCACTTGTGTTAGTGTTGAAAAACCACTTTTCGCACTTGTGTTGGTGCAGGAAACCACTTTTGCACTTGTATTAGTGTGGAAAAAACACTTTTCGCACTTGTGTTAGTGTTGAAAAACCAATTTTCGCACTTGTGTTAGTGTTGAAAAACCACTTTTTGCACTTGTGTTAGTGTTGAAAAACCACTTTTCGCACTTGTGTTGGTGCAGGAAACCACTTTTGCACTTGTATTAGTGTGGAAAAACCACTTTTCGCACTTGTTTTAGTGTTGAAAAACCACTTTTCGCACTTGTGTTAGTGTTGAAAAACCACTTTACGCACTTGTGTTGGTGCAGGAAACCACTTTTTCACTTGTATTGGTGTGGAAAAAACACTTTTTGCACTTGTGATAGTGTTGAAAAACCACTTTTCGCACTTGTGTTAGTGTTGAAAAACCACTTTTCGCACTTGTGTTGGTGCAGGAAACCACTTTTGCACTTGTATTAGTGTGGAAAAAACACTTTTCGCACTTGTGTTTGTGTTGAAAAACCACTTTTCGCACTTGTGTTAGTGTTGAAAAACCACTTTTCGCACTTGTGTTAGTGTTGAAAAACCACTTTTCGCACTTGTGTTTGTGCAGGAAACCACTTTTGCACTTGTATTAGTGTGGAAAAAACACTTTTCACACTTGTGTTAGTGTTGAAAAACCACTTTTCGCACTTGTGTTAGTGTTGAAAAACCACTTTTCGCACTTGTGTTGGTGCAGGAAACCACTTTTGCACTTGTATTAGTGTGGAAAAAACACTTTTCGCACTTGTGTTCGTGTTGAAAAACCACTTTTCGCACTTGTGTTAGTGTTGAAAAACCACTTTTCGCACTTGTGTTGGTGCAGGAAACCACTTTTGCACTTGTATTAGTGTGGAAAAAACACTTTTCGCACTTGTGTTCGTGTTGAAAAACCACTTTTCGCACTTGTGTTAGTGTTGAAAAACCACTTTTTGCACTTGTGTTAGTGTTGAAAAACCACTTTTCGCACTTGTGTTGGTGCAGGAAACCACTTTTGCACTTGTATTAGTTTGGAAAAACCACTTTTCGCACTTGTGTTAGTGTTGAAAAACCACTTTTCGCACTTGTGTTAGTGTTGAAAAACCACTTTTCGCACTTGTGTTGGTGCAGGAAACCACTTTTGCACTTGTATTAGTGTGGAAAAAACACTTTTTGCACTTGTGATAGTGTTGAAAAACCACTTTTCGCACTTGTGTTAGTGTTGAAAAACCACTTTTCGCACTTGTTTTAGTGTTGAAAAACCACTTTTCGCACTTGTGTTGGTGCAGGAAACCACTTTTGCACTTGCATTAGTGTGGAAAAAACACTTTTCGCACTTGTGTTAGTGTTGAAAAACCACTTTTCGCACTTGTGTTAGTGTTGAAAAACCACTTTTCGCACTTGTGTTGGTGCAGGAAACCACTTTTGCACTTGTATTAGTGTGGAAAAAACACTTTTCGCACTTGTGTTAGTGTTGAAAAACCACTTTTCGCACTTGTGTTAGTGTTGAAAAACCACTTTTCGCACTTGTGTTAGTGTTGAAAAACCACTTTTCGCACTTGTGTTAGTGTTGAAAAACCACTTTTCGCACTTGTGTTGGTGCAGGAAACCACTTTTGCACTTGTATTAGTGTGGAAAAAACACTTTTCGCACTTGTGTTAGTGTTGAAAAACCACTTTTCGCACTTGTGTTAGTGTTGAAAAACCACTTTTCGCACTTGTGTTAGTGTTGAAAAACCACTTTTCGCACTTGTGTTGGTGCAGGAAACCACTTTTGCACTTGTATTAGTGTGGAAAAAACACTTTTCACACTTGTGTTAGTGTTGAAAAACCACTTTTCGCACTTGTGTTAGGGTTGAAAAACCACTTTTCGCACTTGTGTTAGTGTTGAAAAACCACTTTTCGCACTTGTGTTGGTGCAGGAAACCACTTTTGCACTTGTATTAGTGTGGAAAAAACACTTTTCGCACTTGTGTTAGTGTTGAAAAACCACTTTTCGCACCTGTGTTAGTGTTGAAAAACCACTTTTCGCACTTGTGTTGGTGCAGGAAACCACTTTTGCACTTGTATTAGTGTGGAACAAAACACTTTTCGCACTTGTGTTAGTGTTGAAAAACCACTTTTCGCACTTGTGTTAGTGTTGAAATCCCACTTTTCGCACTTGTGTTGGTGCAGGAAACCACTTTTGCACTTGTATTCGTGTGGAAAAAACACTTTTCGCACTTGTGTTAGTGTTGAAAAACCACTTTTCGCACTTGTGTTAGTGTTGAAAAACCACTTTTCGCACTTGTGTTGGTGCAGGAAACCACTTTTGCACTTGTATTAGTGTGGAAAAAACACTTTTCGCACTTGTGTTAGTGTTGAAAAACCAATTTTCGCACTTGTGTTAGTGTTGAAAAACCACTTTTTGCACTTGTGTTAGTGTTGAAAAACCACTTTTCGCACTTGTGTTGGTGCAGGAAACCACTTTTGCACTTGTATTAGTGTGGAAAAACCACTTTTCGCACTTGTGTTAGTGTTGAAAAACCACTTTTCGCACTTGTGTTAGTGTTGAAAAACCACTTTACGCACTTGTGTTGGTGCAGGAAACCACTTTTTCACTTGTATTGGTGTGGAAAAAACACTTTTTGCACTTGTGATAGTGTTGAAAAACCACTTTTCGCACTTGTGTTAGTGTTGAAAAACCACTTTTCGCACTTGTGTTGGTGCAGGAAACCACTTTTGCACTTGTATTAGTGTGGAAAAAACACTTTTCGCACTTGTGTTTGTGTTGAAAAACCACTTTTCGCACTTGTGTTAGTGTTGAAAAACCACTTTTCGCACTTGTGTTAGTGTTGAAAAACCACTTTTCGCACTTGTGTTTGTGCAGGAAACCACTTTTGCACTTGTATTAGTGTGGAAAAAACACTTTTCACACTTGTGTTAGTGTTGAAAAACCACTTTTCGCACTTGTGTTAGTGTTGAAAAACCACTTTTCGCACTTGTGTTGGTGCAGGAAACCACTTTTGCACTTGTATTAGTGTGGAAAAAACACTTTTCGCACTTGTGTTCGTGTTGAAAAACCACTTTTCGCATTTGTGTTAGTGTTGAAAAACCACTTTTCGCACTTGTGTTGGTGCAGGAAACCACTTTTGCACTTGTATTAGTGTGGAAAAAACACTTTTCGCACTTGTGTTCGTGTTGAAAAACCACTTTTCGCACTTGTGTTAGTGTTGAAAAACCACTTTTTGCACTTGTGTTAGTGTTGAAAAACCACTTTTCGCACTTGTGTTGGTGCAGGAAACCACTTTTGCACTTGTATTAGTTTGGAAAAACCACTTTTCGCACTTGTGTTAGTGTTGAAAAACCACTTTTCGCACTTGTGTTAGTGTTGAAAAACCACTTTTCGCACTTGTGTTGGTGCAGGAAACCACTTTTGCACTTGTATTAGTGTGGAAAAAACACTTTTTGCACTTGTGATAGTGTTGAAAAACCACTTTTCGCACTTGTGTTAGTGTTGAAAAACCACTTTTCGCACTTGTTTTAGTGTTGAAAAACCACTTTTCGCACTTGTGTTTGTGCAGAAAACCACTTTTGCACTTGCATTAGTGTGGAAAAAACACTTTTCGCACTTGTGTTAGTGTTGAAAAACCACTTTTCGCACTTGTGTTAGTGTTGAAAAACCACTTTTCGCACTTGTGTTGGTGCAGGAAACCACTTTTGCACTTGTATTAGTGTGGAAAAAACACTTTTCGCACTTGTGTTAGTGTTGAAAAACCACTTTTCGCACTTGTGTTAGTGTTGAAAAACCACTTTTCGCACTTGTGTTGGTGTTGAAAAACCACTTTTCGCACTTGTGTTAGTGTTGAAAAACCACTTTTCGCACTTGTGTTGGTGCAGGAAACCACTTTTGCACTTGTATTAGTGTAGAAAAAACACTTTTCGCACTTGTGTTAGTGTTGAAAAACCACTTTTCGCACTTGTGTTAGTGTTGAAAAACCACTTTTCGCACTTGTGTTAGTGTTGAAAAACCACTTTTCGCACTTGTGTTGGTGCAGGAAACCACTTTTGCACTTGTATTAGTTTGGAAAAACCACTTTTCGCACTTGTGTTAGTGTTGAAAAACCACTTTTCGCACTTGTGTTAGTGTTGAAAAACCACTTTTCGCACTTGTGTTGGTGCAGGAAACCACTTTTGCACTTGTATTAGTGTGGAAAAAACACTTTTTGCACTTGTGATAGTGTTGAAAAACCACTTTTCGCACTTGTGTTAGTGTTGAAAAACCACTTTTCGCACTTGTTTTAGT